>NW_024966949.1:0-11403 GCF_019238085.1 Lagopus leucura
CGCAGCCCCGCAGTCCGGCCCCGCCGGCGGCAGCCC
The DNA here is from genome assembly GCF_019238085.1 of Lagopus leucura. Lineage (NCBI taxonomy): Eukaryota > Metazoa > Chordata > Aves > Galliformes > Phasianidae > Lagopus > Lagopus leucura. Next base: position 37 of record NW_024966949.1, read on the forward strand.
CGCGCACCCAGGAGCACCGCGGCCAGCCCTGCCAGCCCCGCAGCCCGGCACTGCCGCATCCCGCCGCTCCGCCGCCCGCGCCGCGCTGCCCCCGCCAGCCCCGGCTCTGCTCCGCCCGCGCCGCCTCCTCCCCGCCGCCGCCGCCGCCGCCCCCGCCGCCAGCTCCGCCCCTGGCTGCTCCAAACCTCCTCGCTGTCTTTCGGATGTCATGTAATGGCATCTAGAGACATCTGCTCCAAGGCACACACCTGATCAAGGAGTGCATGAAGTACAATTGGCCAGACTTCCCTGAATTCCCTTTCTCAGTCCTTCTAAAGATTTTTTTGATGCATGTTGTTCTTTCCTAGTGATGGCTGCCATCACCCAAGCGTCATGACCCTTGAGAGTGGAGGAGAGCAGCATCACAACATCTATCAACAAAAACTGTTCGAGGCTTGGCATCTCATCTCAAGGGCACAAGTATGTCCAACTGGATTATGTTCTCCATAACGTTTTGTTCCTTTACAGGGTTAAATATATTAATTCCCATGGATTTTATGAATGAAATTCAGGGGCCTTGTAGGTCTGTCTAGATGACTTGTTATGAAAATGGAGGAAAAAGAAGGGTAAATTACGTTAGGCATTTTCTTCTCACTATTTCCCTCTTCTCATGTTACCAAGCACATACAATCTCCTTAGCTTTCTTTTTGCTGCAAGAATGGACTTAGAGATGCTTTTCTCACTCTTCTTCCCTGTTAAGTAACTCAGGCTGAGCTGTGTGTTCCTTACCGCATCTCTGCATGGGCAGCAGTCTCAGGATTACTCACAGTTAGCCTGCCACTTTTTGTGTATTTTCTCTTTTTAAATTTTATTTCATTTTTTTTCTCTTCAGCTCAGAGAGGAGCTCCGTGTGACTGCATGCTGGTGTCTCTTAAATACGCTTGGATATGGAGTGGGCTTGTCTTGTGCTTTGAAGAGGCTGCCTTCAAAGATTAGCCAGCTCTCCAGCATTTTCCCCTCCAGGGCAGTTTCCATCTTCTGCCACATGTCTTCCTAAGGAGCCTGAGATGTCTCTTTTGAAGCTCATGATTGCAATTCTGCCCTTGGTCAGTCCTCTCAGGATCTCAAGACGCACAGACTCATGGTCACTGTAGTGAAGGCTGTCCTTTCTTCATACCATATTCAAGAGTTTCTCCTTGTTTGTGAGGAAGAGTTCCAACAAACAGTTTCTCTTAATCACTCCATCAGCTATCTGGATTATAAATGTTGTCTCACTTTGATTTCAGAAATCTCCAGAATTCCTGGTGTCCAGCCATTCTGCCCCTGGGGCAGAATGGGGTGGTTAAAGTCACCGCTGTCTGGAAGCAGGCTCACATGGAAGAGCTGCATGGGGTGGTAACACCCTGATATGCAGACAAGCCCTGGGAGTCCCTCTGCAGCATCCCAGGTGGTAATCCCTGCCAAGGAAAACAAACACAAGACTTCAGCAAATTGGAGAATCCACTATCCAAGGGAGATGTCTCCTTAATTCTCACACACCTTTTCTTCTTCCTGTAGTCATAGGGTTTGAGTTCAGCCACTTCTGATGAGCCACTGCAATGGATTGCTTGTTGTCCCCAGTGCCCAGGGGGCTGTGCCTCTTCTGAAGCTGCATGTCCGTGACTAAAACAAGGGCCTCTTTCCTGTTCCAGGATGTCACCATCTTCCAGCCTCAACCATCCTGACTGCCTCTCTCTATGGCCTTTTTGCCATGGCACCTGCTGTGCCTTCCTTGTCTTGTGCTGTTGCTTGAAGTACAGCTGAGAACCTGAGAAGCACAGTGCCAATGGTTTACATGCTGGTTCGTCCCAGTTCTGTTACTAGTGAGGCAGGGGTCCACGCAGACCCACACCCTGGTAAAGAGGAAAAGGGAAAAGGGGGAAAAGGGCAGAGAGATGGGATGAAAAACAAAGCAGTGGGAACAATCTGTGTAGAAAGAACCTAGTTTACCAAATAAGATATCAGAACACAAGATATCACACTGCAGTACAATATAATACAATATACTTAGAATTGTAGGTAATAAATCAAATAAAAAGCCAAAGGCCTTACTCTGATGCTGTGACGAGATGGCACATGCAACAGAGATGAGATGACTGAAAAGGGGGCAAGTGATTTGTGGATGGTTGTTATCTTTTCCATCTGAATGGAAAACAGAAACATAAAAAACCAAAGCCTTCTGGGGTATGTAGTACGTAGTTCTTCTAAGAAGCAGGTACCTGAAACTATTCACGATCTATGGAACTGGAGCATTATCTTCTGTTTAAACTGAGAGTGACCCTGTGCTGCACTGCATGATGTTATGACAATAACCAAACAATCATAAACACATGACAAAACTTCTTTCCCCCTGGGTCAGGAAACAGGAAGGTCTTAAGGAAGCGGATGGGTGCTGGGAACTGATGGGAGGCTTCAGAGAAATAGTAGATCTGGACTGCTGGCACTGATCAGCTAAACACAGACACTCCAGCCTTCCCTAGATCTCTTCAGACGATGAGGTACCCAGGCTGCAACAGCTCCTGACACCAGTAGTACACAGAGGGAAAAAAATGGGCCTTGGGACTTATTGGGCATGTGCACATGGTCAGGCCAATTCTGTGTACATAGGTCCAACAATTCCTCCAGATGGCAGCTGAATGAGAAAGAGAATTGAAACCCAGCAGTCCAGCCCACCTACCTGGACTTTTGATCACATGAGACCATTGGAGTGAGTTGGGATGGAGAAAAAGAGGCTTCCACTTTGCTGCATCCTTGAGTTTATCCCTATGTGGACTATAAACCTGCACAGAGATGGCCTTGGAGAACAATTTTGCACTCCATCAGCCCCCTAGGCACTGGAGGGTGGATCTCTTGAAGCTGAGGAATAAATCCTTAGTTATAGAATCATGGAATATCACCAAGGTTGGGAAAGACCTCTGAGGTCATCCAGTCCAGCCACCCACATACAATGGAAAGAATTCCTGTTTGTAGAAGTTGTTGGAACTAGACAATCTTTCAGGACTCTTCATACACAAATTATTCTATGAATCTGCGACATTTTTTGTGAACTGGAAGATTGCACAGAGAATGCACAAAATGAAACTGTCAAAAACAGTTTTCTAGAGGACAGTGCTACATGGTATAGGGTTAAATCCTAGCAGAAAACTCACATGGTGGAAAGCCAAATCAAATGGCCATCAGAGTGAGCTGAGGAGGCAGAGAAAGAGAAGGACGAGGCACATCCTCATGTACAGGAAGCCTTGGGTATCCAGCTGGTGCTCTCAGGAGCTTATCCTGAGAATGACACTCCAAAGAGCTCCACTGCAGAGAACAAGGTTGATGTCACTTGCCTGCTCTGGACCCATCCAGCACTAAAGCTGAGTCATCTGCCTCACCAGTGCAATCCTGCCCTACAAATCTTTGGGCCTTTCATTGCAGCACTTCAAAGTATCCTTCATTGGAGAATGGACACAGGCAAAATCTGGAAATGAAAAAGCAGCACAGGAAACCAAAACTCAACAGGGATGGCTCACATTCACTGTGTGCTTGTCATAAAATTATTGCCTGTTCCAGTGATGCCTCTTGGCTTGCAGCAATGAAGGACCAGTATAAAAGGCAGCCCAGATCCCAGCTCTGCCATCCTCTTCTCTTGTCTCCTCACTGGGCACCAGGTAAGTGTGAAGCCCTCTCTCCTCCTCCTCTTGCAAAGTCAGATTATGCCTCAAGAGTCAATCAGTTAGTGGAGGTTCTTGCTATCAGAGACCATGGACGGGATAAGGTGCGCATAGAGAATGATTGGAACAGCTCACATGGCTTTAGATTTATACAGCCTGTGAGAGTCTCCCTGGGTCACACTGCTCTTTGTAGAGCCATGGCACAATGAAGGGATGTGATCTGCTGTCCCAAGCCACCTTCTCCATCCTTAGCAGTTTCCTTGGCTCCTTTGTGAGAGGCTATCCAGGCTGCCCCTCACATATTCTCATTTCCTTCTACATTCTATCCCTCTCTCCGAGGTGCACCTCCAGTCCCAAGTCATGTCCTGCTACACCCAGTGTGTGCCATGCCGGCCCTGCGGCCCGACCCCTCTGGCCAGCAGCTGCAATGAGCCCTGTGTCAGGCAGTGCCAGAGCTCTAATGTTGTCATTGAGCCCTCTCCCGTGGTGGTGACCCTGTCTGGACCCATCCTCAGCTCCTTCCCACAGAACACCGTTGTGGGCTCCTCCACCTCCGCTGCTGTTGGCCGCATCCTCAGCTCTGAGGGCGTGCCCATCACCTCGGGGGGCTTTGACTTGTCCGGCTTGGGCAGCCGCTCCTGTGGCAGAAGGTGCCCGCCCTGCTGAAGCCGCTGGTCTAGGAGAAATCCGCCTATAAGCCACGGACACGGTGCTGGATCAAGAAGGAATCTTCAAGCCCCTGCATTCAGAATCCCTGACCCATCCTCAGCTACTCTAGGAAGTACTGGCAGGAAGAGGCATGCCTGGGCTTCCAGTAAAGCTGGCTGATGCCTGATCCTCTGCTTCCATTCCTCTCCCCACCTACCTACGTCTTTCTCCCTTTTTTCTTTCTTTCTCTCTCTCTACTTTACTTTTTCTTTTCTCTTTTTTTTTTTTTTTTCCCCTGTGCCCCTCTGATATGTGAGGTTCCCCAGAACGATCTCATCCAGTGCTGGAAAATAAGGCATAAGTCTTGCATGAACTCAGTCTTTGAACTTAAACATGGGATCAGGCAAATCCTGCACTGTGAAGCCTCTTCTGAGGGTGATTTCATTTTCCTCTGTAAACATTCATTAAAGATTTCTGCATCTCCTTTGAGCGTTTGATGTTTATTTCCACTGTGTATGGCCTCCAGAACTACCCAGGGAGAATGGCTCTGCTCCTGGGAGGTATAAGATGAGAGGTTAAGGAGATCCTTGTCCATTCCCAGAAGAATGGCATGATGTGATACACTGCAGAGGCTGCTTTCTTGGTCACTGTCCCCTGCAGCTGAAGAAGATACCCCTGTCTATGGCAGAACAAGTGGCTATCGGCCTTTGTCTTGTGGTGCTTCTGCCCACAACGACCCTCTAAGTTCCTGAAAAAGGATAACACAACTCTGCTTTGCTTACAGGAAAAGCAACGACTGTGAGGGATGACATGGGTGCAAGACACTCTGCTGGTCCTTAGGAACAGAGCTCCACTGCTGTCATTAGTGCGGCACAGGGGAAGCAGGAGAGGCTGGGAGACGAAGTAGAACTGCTGCTCACCAATGTGGAAGAGATCATTAAAGGTGTTAAGGTTGGGTTGCAGTGACCATGCCCTAGTCAAATTTGTGATCTCAAGGAATGTGGGCCTAGCAAAGAGTGGGGTCAGAACCCTGAACTTTGAAAGAGCAAAGTTCAAGCTGTTCAAGGGATTGTTGGCCAAGACCTGGGATGCTGTCCTTAAAGACAAAGATGCTGAGGAGAGCTGGCTACTCTTCAAGGATGCCTTTCTGAGAGCACAAGAGCTCTCCATTTCTCTGAATAAGAAAGCAGGCAGAAGAGGTAGGAAACCAGCATGGCTTGGCAAGGACCTGCTGGGCTCGCTGAGGGCAAAGAAAGGTGCGTACAAGTTCTGGAAACAAGGGTGTGTCACCTGGGAAGAATATAGGGATGCCATCCAGGCTTGCAGAAGAGGGATCAGGAAAGCAAGGTGCAGGCAGAATTGAACTTGGCAATGGATGTGAAGAACAATATGAAGACATTCTACAGATACATTAGCCAGAAGAGACAGGCCAAAATTAATGTACCTCCTTTGGTAAATGTAAAAGGAGAATTAGCTTCGACGATCGAAGAGAAGGTTGAAGTACTGAATGAGTTCTTTGCCTCGGTCTTCAACGGAAGCCAGGATTCTAATGTTTCTCACATTCCTGAGCCATGCAGCCCTAAACCTCTAGCTGGGGACTGGGGCAGTAAATCCCCCCTCACTGTAAGGGCAGAGCAAGTCCGAGACTGCCTCATGCAACTGAATGTGTACAAGTCTATAGGGCCAGATGGCTGCATCCCAGGGTTCTGAAGGAGCTGGCTGAGGTGGTTGCTGAGCCACTTTCCATCATATTTGAAAAGTGGTGGCTGTCAGGTGAGGTCCAAGATGACTGGAGGAAGGGTCACGTCACTCCTATTTACAAGAAAGGGAGCAAGGAGAACCCGGGGAACTACAGGCCAGTGAGTCTCACCTCTGTGCCTGGGAAGACCATGGAACAGATCCTCCTGGATGACATGCTTGATCACATGAGGAATGAGTGTGTAATCTGAGACAGCCAGCACAGCTTCATCAGGGGAAGGTCATGCTTGACCAACCTGTTGGCCTTCTATGATGGGGGGACGGCATTGGTGGACAAAGGAAAGGCAATCGATGTCATTTAGCAGGACTTGAGCAAGGCCTTTGACATGGTCCCTCACCACCTCCTTATCTCCAAATTGGAGAGATATGGATTTGATGGGTGGACCACTTGATGGATAAGAAACTGCTTGAAAAGCAGCAGACTGAGGGTGGTGATCAATGGTTCTAAGTCCAGGAGGCCAGTAAAGAGCTGCGTTCCCCAGGGCTCTGTCTTGGGACCAATGCTCTTCAATATCTTTGTCAATGACATTGACAATGGAATCCAGTACACCCTCAGCAAGTTTGCTGATTACACCAAGCTGAGTGGTGCAGTTGGCACAGTGGAAGGAACGGATGCCATCCAGAAAGATGGGCCTGAGTGAACATAATGAGGTTCAACGCAATGAAGTGCAAGGTTTTGCACTTGGGCCAGAGGAATCCCAGGCATCCATACAGACTGGAAGGAGAGGTCCTTGAGGGCAGCCCTGCAGAGAAGGACCTAGGGGTCCTGATGAATGAAAACTTCACATGAGCCAACAGCGTGCTCTTGCAGCTTGGAAAGCAAATGGTATCCGGAGCTCCAGCAGAAGAGGGGTGGCCAGCAGGGACAGGGAGGTGATTGCCCCCCTCTACTCCGCTCTTCTGCAGCCCCATCTGCAGCACTGTGTCCAGGTGTGGGGCCCCCAATACAAGAAGACAGAGAGCTGTTGGAGAGGGTCCAGAGGAGCCACAAAGACGATCAGGATACTGGAGCACCTCTACTACAAAGACAGGCTGAGGGAGCTGGACTTGTTCAGCCTGGAAAAAAGAAGGCTGCAGGGTGACCTCATTGCAGGCTTTCAGTTCTTATGGGGAACCTATAAACAGAAGGGGAGTCAACTCTTTGAGAGGGTAGATAACAGCAGGACAAGGGAAACTTGTGGGAAAAGGGAAAGATTTATGTTTGGATGTCAGGGGGAATTTCTTTACTATGAGAGTGGTGAGGTGCTGGAACAGCTGCCCAGAGAGGCTGTGGATGCCCCGTCCCTGGACGTTTTCAAGGCCAGACTGGATGGGGCCCTGGGCAACCTGTTCTGTTATTGAATGTGCAGGTTGGTGGTGCTGCATGTGGCAGGAGGGTTGGAGATTCATGATCCTTGAGGTTCCTTCCCAACCCTGGCCATTCTGTGATTCTGTGAAATGGATGAAGGTCTCTGTGGTGTCCAACACAGCTTATGTTGACAGCTGTAATATCCTAACAACCTCAAATATAAACTGTCTGACTCACATTGGCTCCAGTTCTTATGAGACAGGTAACGGAACTATCAACAATCCTTGGAACTACACAATTAGCTCTTTAACCCTCAGTGCACTACATGATGTTATGATGTGCAACGCCGATAACAGAAATCATGAAATCACAACAGCCCCACTGCACTGAACCAGGATGACTTCACTTGCCTCCTCCACACCTGATCATCACTTGAGCTGAGGCATCAGCCTCACCAACGCAATTCTGCAACTATGAATCTTTGAGCCTTAAATCACAGCACTTAAAGAATCCTTCATTAGAGAATGGGCACGTCATAAATCTGGAAATGAACAGGTAGCACTGCAGGAAATCAAAAACCAGCCCACATAATGAGAAGGGACAGCTTGCATTGAAGATTACCTAGTCAGAAAATTAGTGCCTCTGTCAACTGTGCCTCTGGACCTGCAGCAATGAAGGACCAATATAAAAGGCAGCCCAGTTCCCAGCTCTCCCATCCACTTCTCTTGCCTGCCTCTTGCTGGGAACCAGGTAAGTGTGAAACCCTCTCTTCTCCTCTTGCCTCAATAGAAATACTATCAGACAGTGGATCTCCATGCCATGGGAGACCATAGAGGGCATAAAGTATGATCAGGGAGTGCTTGTGACACTGCTGACATGGCTGTAGATTTGTGCACTCAAAGAGAGTCTCTCTGGGTCCGTCTATAAGCCACGGACACGGTGCTGGATCAAGAAGGAATCTTCAAGCCCCTGCATTCAGAATCCCTGACCCATCCTCAGCTACTCTAGCAAATACTGATAGGAAGAGACAATGCCGTGCTTTGTGACAACCTGGCTCGTGTCTCAGCTTTCATTTCTCAATCGACCTACCTATTTCTCTCTCCATTTTTCCTACGATATCTTTTTCCTATGATCCTCCAATATACAAGGTTTCCCTGTACCAGTCCATACCCTGTTAGAAAATGAGGCACATGCCCTGCATGAACTCAAACATGGGATCATGTAAATACTGCACTGTGGAGTCTCTGCTCGACGTAATCTCACTTTCCTATTTAAACATTCATTAAATATTTCTGCATTTTACTTTATGTTCTTCATATTGTTTTCCGCCATGTGTGGCCGTCAGAGCTGCCCACATAGAATAGCTTTGCTCATGACAGGTATAGAGTGAAGGTTTATGGAGATCCTTCTCCTCTCTCTGAAAAATGAGAGGTTGTGACATACCGTAGAAGCTCCTCTCTTCAGCTTTGCCTCTGCAGCTGAATAGGGCTCCTACTGCTCTCATATATGCTGCACTGGAGAAGCACAAGAGAGTAGAAGATGGAATAGAACTGTGGGGATGTCTTGCTGTAGTCCAACAAAGCTTATTTTAACAGTTTTGCCGTCCAGCCCACCTCAAATGCAACTCTGTGTACCCAAAATTGCGGCAGTGGCTGCTATGGGTGCGGCTCTCATTTTCCTCGAGAGCTCAGGGCGGCGCACCCCGGTCAGGATGGAGTTTGGCGGTCATGCAGGCAGCGCCCCCTGCGGGCCCGGACGGCACTGTGCCCCCGCCCCGCCCCAAGCGGTTCGTGCCCGGCCGCAGCCCCGGCTTCGCTTCCGTGGGTCCACGGCGCAGTAATACAGCGCCGCGTCCCCGAGCCGGGGCCGGGCGAGACGCAGGACGCTGGAGCGGCGGTCTGCCGACACCCACAGCTGCCCCTCCGGGTCCGGCACCTCCTTGGAGCCTTTTAAAGCGCTGACGATTGATGCGGGTCCTCGGCCCGGGAGCTGACGGTACCAGTAGATATCCTGACTGGACTGTATGCTGGGGTGTGAGCAGGTGATGTTGATTGCGGCCCCCTCTCTGGTCTCTGCCAACGACTCCTGCTGCACCTGGGCTCTGCTCACAGCCACTGCCAAGAAGAAAAGAAGACCCAACTCAGAAAATTCCATTGCTCCGACAGAAAATTTCACACGTGGTCCGACACATTAGGAAAAGCAACTCAGAGGAAAAGGCCATGCAGAAGGCAGCGGTGTGGGAAGGGAATTCTAAAAGAACGCATGGTGCAGGGAGAAAGGAAAGACGGGTGGACAGAGCTCTCTGGAGGCAGCCGGGCTGAATGCAGCAGAGAGGAAGGGGTGTCACAAAGTTGGAAAGAACTCGGACGGCCAAAGGAGAGCGCGATCCCGTCCCCCCGCAGCCCCGCAGTCCGGCCCCGCCGGCGGCAGCCCCGCGCACCCAGCAGCACCGCGGTCAGCCCCGCGGCCCGGCACTGCCGCATCCCGCCGCTCCGCCGGCGCCGCGCCGCCTCCTCCCTGCCCCCGCCAGCCCCGGCTCTGCTCCGCCCGCGCCGCCTCCTCCCTGCCCCCGCCGCCGCCGCCAGCTCCGCCCCGGGGCTGCGACCTGCGCCGGCGGCACTCGGGCTTGCTGCGGGCTGCGAGTGCTGGGCGCTTGTGCGCCGGTAGCGGGGTTTGCGCTCTGCGTGACCTGTAGTTTAGCCCGGATGCAGACGCGTAAGCGGTGAGTGGACTGCTGCGAAATCTCCTTTGGCACAGAAGATAACCGTTGCTTGCCTGCTGTGTCCCCGGCGACGTGGGCAGGCGAGAGCACAGATAGACGGGACGAGACGGACAGGGGAGAGCGATGCTTCCGATCTCTGGTCCGTCGGTTGTACCCGGAGCTGCCACTGCTCCGAAAACCCGGCAGCTGGAACGGGCCTTGTGCTGCTGCCCCGGAACGCGGCACCCCAAGAGCTCCCCGAACTCCGCGTCCCACAGGCTGCGGCTGCCCCTGGCGCTGCTGTCGGCGCTCGAGAAAGGCCGGCAGCGGCGCCGGGACGGGTGACTGGATTTAGTGGTCACGAGTGTTTGAATTCGCGGGAGAAACGAACAGGCAGTCTGGAGGCACGATTACAGAGACCCGAAGAGTCTCAAATGGAATCAAATGTGTGCCCGGATCTACGAGATGCTCTCTTCCTTTGAAGATTCAGACAGTGCACCCCACCCTCATCTTTCTGCATGCAGCCTCTGACCAACGATTCCACTCCACTCCAACAGGCTAAAGCTCACGTCTCTCAGCCTTGGCTGTATGCTTGGATGGATATGGGGATAAAACCCTCCCAGGCCACACTTTGTTGGGTGCCAACATCAGCCCCCCTTCTTCAGTGACGCAGGAATCCCCCCTTGTTACAGCAGATGAACCCCATTAATCAGAGATTCTGGGGAAATGTCAATGGACGATAATATCCTAAGTGTGTTCCTGATGTTGTAAGGTACCTGGAGAGTCTGTGAAGAGAGGGGAATTGTAGTGGGAGCCTTGCCAAAGACTTTGGAGGTATTGACCTTGGCTAGATAAATCTGCTCTGTGGGGCCTTGCATATCAGGCTTGAGAATCCATTCCCTTATCCCTGAAAAAATGCAGTGATGGAATCAGCTGGAGTGCACCATGCCCAGATGTGCTCTCTGTGCCAGAGGGTATAATGTCAGAAACAGAGTTCCATCATAAAAGGAGAAGATAGATCTCTCTATAGGAAGGGTCTGCACAGAGTGACTTGAATAAATTCCACTGGTTCTGTGTGATGCTAAGGAAAGATGGAGTTTCCAGTGTCAGAAGGGAGTTGGGAAGTATTTGCTGTCTCTAGAGCTCACCTCATTGTGTCTTATTAAATCCAACACTTACTTTCACAATTTTCTGCTGTGCCTTTCTTTGGGGATCTGGAAAAGATCCTGCACAACTTCTGCCCCCATATTCTCATCTCTGGAGCAGAACAGGAGGAAGCAAAGGAGTCCAGCAGAATTTTC
>NW_024966949.1:11413-16801 GCF_019238085.1 Lagopus leucura
CCAGAAGGGCCCCAAGGAGTCCCTCAGAAGTGACTCAGCATGACATGGTTTGCCTTTGCTGGACTCTTCCAGTGCAGGAGCTGAATCTTTTGCCCCAGTGGATTCACATTATCCAGAAATGCTTGAGTCTCTCTTCTAGTAACTCATAGGGTGCCTTCAGCAAGAAATGAACAGAGCATAAGGCCAGAAATGAAACCGAACAAGGCAGGAAAACAACGTGCAGTCTGTATCTGCAAAGTTTTGCGTTCAAGTGGAGCTTCTTAGAAAATATTACAGTTGTCTTTTCCCCTCAGAGATCTGTTAGTAACCCCTCAACACCAGCCTCAAAGTGAATGCTTTCACCTCTACAATTCTTGGCCTCGAAATGAGGGTCCTGTGACAGTGCTGCTGTAGGAATAATTCTTGTCTGTTCCTGCTGTTCCCCACACTCATTATCCACTCTTAGAGTCATTTTATTTCCTTGTTCTGACTCATTAAACATGTGCTGCATGCTGCATCCTTTAATTTGTCCTTCCCTGCTTCTGTAGAAGAAGGGTGGCTTCTACTAAATCCAAAAACAGTGGCAAAGGGTAATTGGACATAGCAGTGGTTGTCTTCGGATAAGAGACACAAGAACATGTAATGTATGCAAAGGAAAGGTTTAATCTGGCAACTGCTAAACCATTTTGTCTAGGCATGTTCTTAATGGGAAAGATTTTCAAAGCATAGCAAGTTTGTGTTTCTCTCTGTGAGGTGATGTAAATTGATATTGGAATTCCCTTGCATTCCGCAGGCAATTTGCACCTGCAGTCAGATCTCCTGCACTTCAGACAAGCCTCAACAGTGCAGAAAGGCTGCTGCTGGGAGGTGTCTGGTGAGGTTGCATTTGGGGGATGATGGCAGTACTGAATTTGTATGCTTTTGCAAGTAGGAGTGTCCCAACCATAACACTATTCAGCACAGTCTCTTGCTTGGTCCACTTGTTCCCAAGATGAGAGAATCCACAGGTTCCCTGTGCTTTGCCTTTCCTGCTGTTTTCCACCCAGAAACATGCTGTCACACCTACAGCCTGGCCACTTCTGTGTCCTCTTTTTGTTAAAATAACCGCAGTGCCCACAGATCATCTTGTCATCTGTGAAATGCAGGGAATCGTGGAATCATAGCAAATCCTGAGGTAGAGCAGACAGACAGACAGACAGAAGTCAGTGACTCCATCACCGTTCTCCACACAGAATCAATTAAAAACTAAATCACATCCCACTTGAGTCCTGCCTCATTTGCAGGACACTGTTTTGTATCTGTGTCAAGAAAGATCCTAAAAAAAAAAAAAAAATGGGAACCATGGTGTGATGGAAGCACAAGTGGAGAATGCCTTCTGGTAAGCGAAAGGAGTGGGAGAACAGAGAACTATGAAGATGATGCACATGTCAGGAAATGCCATGAAAAGCAGAGCATTTTGGAAAACAAGGATCAGAACCATCTTGCCCCAGAGCCTGGGCTCTGAACAGTCCCAGCACCACAGGAGAAATGGACAATGATATTCCTGCTGTATTGCAATGTGTCGATTATGTAAGTCAATCAAAGGGCAACACTGAGAAAACTGGATGTTCAGTGATACTCCGATGACTGGCTTTTACCTGGAAGCACAAATGTTCCTCCTGATGACACAGAAATTCTCCAGTTTTAGGAACAGTGGTATACCAGATCTCAAGAAGATGAACTTGCTAAGGAAGATAGAGACTGGTATCCTCAGATGCCTTTCAATTCCCACAGTGACAAAGGTGCAGCCATTCCCATCATGATTAGCAGAGAGATGGGAAAGATAATGACAAACAGGACCATGTGCCAACTGGTGTGATCGATTTTAGCCCAGAAGAATCAATTCAGTCACTGATGTCCTGCTTTCCTTTGCCATGGCTCCAAGATTTCCAGTGTCACTGCTGTTTTGCTGAAGCCATTGTCCCTTGACACAGTGTCATCATATCCACCCTACTGCCCTCTCTAAAGTAACTATTCCCAGTTGCTGCATCCTCCGACAAACAGCACTCTGAAAATGAGAATTACTTCATCCCAAAGGGGCCAGCAGTTTCCCATATAAAATTTTTTCCACCTGAGCCAGGAGATGGGATGGCATTATGGAAATAGACAGGTGTTGGGAGCTGCTGGGGGCACCAGACTAGATCTAGGCAGCAGACAGCAGGCTAGATCTAGGATGCAGGTACTGATCAGTTAAAGATAAACACTCTAGCTTCCCTGCACCCTTTTCAGACTTTGAGGTGCCCAGGTTGCACCAGCACCTGACACCAATACACAGAGGATACCAGGCCTTGGGAGCTGCTGGACCTATGCTCATGGTCAGTGTAATTCTGTGCACATGTGCAGAAGCACATATTGCGTGTGCATACACACAGACACAGCTGTGTTCTGTGCACAGGTATTGTTACGTCAATGCAATTAAATTAATCAAAAGTGCAGGCAAACAATGCACGCACAGAAACAGAAGCTCACAAACACTTCAGGAACATACATACAGTCATGACCCGTGCTCATGCACACACAGCTGGAGAAGCAGAGGCCGAGGCCATGTGGAACTGACTTAGGATTTTTCTGGCAGGGCAAGGCTGCAGTGCTCTGAGCACGACAAGGCTCCAGATGAGCTGCCAGCACCATTTGCAGATGTGCAGGGACAGCCCAGCGGGAGGAGCCCCAAGGAGGTCGTGCAATTTCACCATAAGGCAATGGGATGAGGAAGAGAATTGAAACCCAGAAGTCCAGCCCATGTGCCTTGGAATATGAACACAATGAGACCACTGGAATGGGTTGGGACAGAGAAAAAGAGGAAGACAGGCAGATCTATGTGCATGTTAGCTCCAGCCAGCATCACTTGCCTGAGATGGATCCATCTCAGCACTTGAGCTGAGTTCTCTGCCATCACTCACTCATTCCTGGCCCAGAAGTCCTGGGGCCTCTCAATCCCAGCACTCAGAAGAAGCCTCCAGGAGGGAATGGTTGTGGCATAAGCCTGGGAATGAACAAGCAGCATGAAGGGAAGCAGCCACATAGCTCATGTCACGGACTGTTTTCCATTCATCACAAACACCACAGAAAATTGTCATTTCCATGAGGGCTATGCTTGCACCTGGGGCAGTGCAGGGTCTCCATTAAAGGCAGCTCGATTCCTTCACCCTCTAATCTACATCTCTCACTTATTTCCTCTTGGTATCCACATGAGTCTGAAGCCCTTCTCCCACATCCTTTTCTGATCATGCCTGTGTGGGGCTTGGCTGAGATGGATTTTCCATTGAGAGAGAGCGCAGCCTTGTTCCATCTGGCCAGGCTTTTCACATCACACCTGGGTAAAGTGAAGACAATCTTTTACCCTTCTGTTCATTTTTATACGGCCATAAGCATCTTCCTTTGGATTAAAGGCTGAGATTCCTGGGATTGTTTGTCTCGGAGGAGTCAAAGAGAGGATCATATCAGTGCTTATAAATATTGAAAGGGAAGGTGTCAAGAGGATGGGACCAAGATCTTTTCAGTGGTGCCCAGTGTGGGAACCAACTCGTACACAGGAATCTCCATCAGAACATGACAAAGAACTTCTTTACTTTGAGTGTGAAAGAGAAGAGCATTGGAACCAGCTGCCCAAAGAGCTTTTGGAATCTCCTTCTCAGCAGATAATGAGAACCCAACTGGTTGCTTTCCTGCTCAGCCTGATCTAGGGAACGTGCTTTAGCATGGCAGTTGGACTGGATGATGTGCAGGTGTCCATTCCAACCCCTACAATCCAGTGATTCTGTGACTCTACCAGCCAGCTAAAATGGCTCCTTGGTGTGCTCCTGGGAGTTTCATGGAGTGCTCCTCCTATGTCCCTGTGCTCTGCTTTCTCCTCAGTCTCTCCCAGGTACAACTTCAGCACTGACCCACGTCCTGCTGTAGCCACTGCCTGCCATGCCCAGTCCCAGCCATTCCTGCCTTCTGGCCTGACCCCCTTGGTCAAAAGCTGCAGTGACACAGTGCTACAACTCCACTGTCATACCTGTACCCCCACCTGTGATAGTGGTCCTCTCTGCTCCCATCCACAGCTCCTTCCCGCAGAGCACTGCTGTCAGATCCTCCACCTCTGCTGCCTTTGGCAGCATCCTCAGCAGTGATGGAGTCCCCATCAGTTCTGGGTACAGTGAACTCTCCTGCATTGCCAGATGCTACTGCAGCAGATGGTTTCCCATGGATGGCTGTGCTAAAGCCACTGACAAGGGATCAGGCCACGTCCCCTCTGAACCCTGAAGGTGTGCTGAATGGAGGACTGAGATCCTGGTCATGGATGTCAGAAAGGCTGAGTGTCCAGTGCTCCTTCTAAAAACAGGACAGCTAGGGCTCACTGGAAACATGACTTTTCCCTGTCTTCTACACTCTCTTCTCTCTACCCTTTCTTCTATGGTTGCAAACCTGAAGACCACAAAAGCCTTCTTGTGATTCTGCTGGCTGCTCTCCCTGTGTAGGTCAGGCAGATAGGTTTTTGGTACAATTTCTGCAATAGATTTTGGGTACAAACTTCTGTCGGCTGCTGGTACTGCCTGTACTGACAGGGTTCTCCCAAAGTGAGATCGTTTCTCTCTTCAAAGTCCTTCAGTTTCTGTATGCCAACCTTCACCTCCAAATGATCCTTTTTGCACTAGTCTCATGTAGCCAAGGAAGAAGGGCAATCTTTGTTGTCAGGAGATAAGATGAGGACAGGAAGGAGGACTTTCATCCTCTGGAAAGATGTGGATTTGATAGATGTTGAACTCAGTGGGGAAGCAATGGCTTGGATGGTTGCAGTCGAGAGGAAGTGTCTGCCCTGGCTCCTCTGACAACGTGCCCGGTGTCTACCATTACTCTCTTCCACTTATTTTTAACATCAGTTCTATTAACAATCTCTTTTCCTCAAAGATTCCTTGTAGTCAGACCTATAAAGAGACTGGACGGACTTTTTCTAATTTTTTGCACCCCCCTTTGAAGCAGCAATAAAGAAATGGTTCTGTGACTCCCAGACAGTTTTAGGTTTTGTACAGAAAAATGGAAATGGAGCAGTCAAGTTTTCTGGAGGCTGTAGTTCATTCTTCTCTTATGAGACAGGTAACGGAACTATCACAATCCTTGGAACTACACAATTAACTCTTTAACCCTCAGTGCACTACATGATGTTATGATGTGTAACGCCGATAACAGAAATCATGAAATCACAACAGCCCCACTGCACTGAACCAGGATGACTTCACTTGCCTCCTCCACACCTGATCATCACTTGAGCTGAGGCATCAGCCTCACCAACACAATTATGCACTGTGAATCTTTGAGCCTTTAATCACAACACTTAAAAAATCCTTCATTAGAGAATGGGCACGTCATAAATCTGGAAATGAACAG
>NW_024966950.1:0-78597 GCF_019238085.1 Lagopus leucura
GTAAGCTCCCTCCAAGTACTGGCAGGCTGCAATGAGGTCTCCCCGCAGCCTTCTCTTCTCCAAGCTGAACAAGCCCAGCTCCCTCAGCCTGCCTTCACAGCAGAGGTGCTCCAGCCCTCTGAGCATCCTCATGCCCTCCTCTAGACCCGCTCCAGCAGCTCCGCATCCTTCCTGTCCTGGGGCCCCCAGGCCTGGGCACAGCACTGCAGGTGGTATATTTCCAGCCTGTGATCTGGCCTGCACAAATGTAGGCATTCTGACACCCTTTTGATAAACTATTTTCAAACTGTCTGTGGTGTGAAACACTTTATAAATGCTTGTTAATTTCCATTTTAGACACACTACCTCATTTATGGGAAGGGGTTTCAGACATGGGAGTACTCTCCAGCCTATGCCATCCGCTCCTATGCGTACCTGTGGCTTCATGCCCTACCAGCCTTGTTCCACGCTAGAGTCCTGCAGACTAACAAGGTAAATCAGATACATCAGAATTGCTTTGTGGTGAATAAATGCACCTTTAGTTTGTAGTACACAGCTGCTTTGTTTGTTGTCAGAATTAGGAAACAAATCAGTGCTTTTATAAACGCTAAGTCTACAAATGCTAACGTTTCTGTAAGGGTATGCAGGGGTTTGTGAGGCAATTTGAGAAGAGCAAAGGAAGAGTGAGCAGGCATTAGCAGGGAAGCTCTGCCAGGCTCTGTATTGGTCGAGAAATTGTCCCAACAGGGCAGGTGTTTCCTGCCATTTGTAGTTGCTTGGTAGCCATGGGCTCTCACTGGTCCCTGTGAGCTGTCATCCCTTTGTCTTAGAAGCTCCTGTTGTTTTCTGCTCCTGCTATCAGTGACTGTTTTGATTTTTTTTTTTCCTAGTAAACTATAAAAGCAAAAAATAGTATTTCACAAGATAGAATAAAAATAATTCAGGAGTGTTTTAGAAAACAACAGTAAGAAAAAATTAGAAAAAAACAGATCGGTGGGCTTTGTTTCAGTTTGCTTTCTTTGTTGTGAAGGATGTTAGACTTAGTGGGCAGGCCTTTTGCTACCAAGAGCTTTAGCCATCCTTTGGTGCAGGATCTGGACCTCTAGAAAGAGGTTCATTCACTGCTGCTGGAGCTGCTCCATCCTGTTAGAACCTGTGCTGTCTGGACTCACTTGTTAGCAGTAGGTGTGTAAGCTTCATTGCAAACCTTGTTCTGAATCTGAGTGCATCTCCTAGGTTCTTATCTTCTATTTCCTACGATGCTTCCTGGCATTCCTGAGCTGTGTTTGTGAACTCTACTTTTATAAGTGAGTATTAGAATCTGTCTGTTGAGAATATTTTGGAGCAGTGTGGGTAGCATGCTGTTACTGCCAGAGGAAGTACGCTCTGAAGCTGATGTATAAATGTGCAAGTGGGATTACTTCACAGTGAAACTTCAAAATACATGTTTGCAAGGTAACTTAATGAGATGCTGCTGAACATATCATAGCTTATGAGTTACCTTGTCTAAGCTGAGTTTTTTTTTTTTTGCCTGCTGCCTTTTCATTTGTGACTTCCAAACTATTGTGTTGCACCGTGTTTCTGTTGGCCACGGTTTCGTTTAAAGAATGTGAGCGAGGCCTTTGTGCCCAGAGAGGAGTTGAGATCGGTGCGAATCTTAGAATGATGATGATACAGTTTCTTCATGAAACTTTTTGAGCTTAAATTACTCTGGTAGAAGCCAAGTTTTGCACCTAGTATAGCTTAGGAAGATCTTAAATACAAAGCAGTCTTCAAGGCAGTCTTCAGAGCGCTTTTAGTGTCTGAGTAATGAGAGTTGCTCACCTTAAAGCTCTTGGGATGCTCTGTGGATTGTTTGTGGCTTTGCATGCATTACTACTATTATTTCATGTACTGGGATCATCTTTGTGGTTTCAGATTCTCTTTTGCTTCCTTAGGGCTGTGTGCAAGAAGTTTGGACTACATGTGAGTCGTCTCATGTTGGCTTTCTTAGTACTCAGCACAGGGATGTTTTGTTCATCAGCAGGTGAGTTTACATAGCAGTGAAACCAGCAATGATCTTGTCCATAAAAACCAAAGGCATTTTAAGAGAATTTCTGTTGTTCTATATGCAGTGGTCCAGGGTACTTAAAGAGGGTATTGGCCTGCCTTCCTTGAACATGTTCTAATCCAAGGAGGATTTTGTCTTTTTCATGCAAAGAGGGGCTTTGTCTTTTTGTACTTTGGCACTGTCACCTGCCTTTGTGTTCTGTCCTCTGGCTGGCTGTACTCCGTTGTCAAGCCAGCTACTGTAAGGCTGATAAAGCACCTGCTGTAGTATTGAGTGAGGTGAAGACAGGCTTTGAGGAAAGGCTTGTTCTGTTGTGCGCATGCAGAAACCAAAATGGAAATATAGCTTATGAGTACTAGTATTTCCCCTCTTGTCTTTTATTTTTTTTAATGGTGAATGGTGAAATGACACTGCAGGAACAATGTAGGAAGTCCTCAGTCTCCCTGTGCTTCACTCACTTTTCACCAGTCTGTACCCAGTTGTCAAGTCACATTTCCTGCTGCTGCTTGAGCAGATACTTTCCATTTTCTTTCTCAGTCTAGCAGAATATAGAAGGTAAAGCAGGTGTTGTAGGTGGTGTTCCATGCAGCCTTAGGTGCTGTCAACAGGTAACCAACCACTGCTGAGTGCCACTGAGGAGTATTTCTAGCCTTGGCAGAACTGGAGTCCTCTCTGAAATGTGAATTTGCAACATAGCATCCCACCTCCAGTGGAGCAAAGGAGGTGTTATTGGCCTTATTTTGCATCACGTAGTTTTGTATCATGGGAAAGCTGGGTTAAGCCTTTTCTTTCTTTTCTTTTCTTTTTTTTTTGTTTTGTTTTGTTTTGTTTTGTTTTGCAGCTTTCCTCCCAAGCAGTTTCTGCATGTATACCACGATTATTGCCATGACTGGTTGGTATATGGACAAGACCTCTGTAGCAGTGCTAGGCATAGCTGCTGGAGCACTAGTGGGCTGGCCTTTCAGTGCAGCTCTTGGGTAAGGAGAGGAGAACCCAGGAACTTGGCATTTTGTCTGATGTTTCTTGCCTGTCTGGGAATGATAATCTCCAGTTGATGCTTGGTCTCTGTTTCAGGCTTCCCATTGGCTTTGACTTGTTAGTACTGAAGCAGAGGTGGAAAAGCTTCTTAAACTGGTGTGTGGTGTCATTGATCCTGTTTCTGGTAAGTCCCTGTAACAATGCAGAGACAGAGTGAATTGGGTTCACAATAGGGTTCACAATAGAAGGAACAAGTTCAGTTAACAAAATCACTCACAACTGTTGGGCGATCCAGCTAAAAGCTTCTGGCTCCCTGCAAATAACAGATGCTTTCTTTCAGGTGCCCCTGGTAGTTGTGGACAGCTATTACTATGGGAAGCTGGTAGTTGCACCTCTCAACATTGTTTTGTACAACGTCTTCACCTCCCATGGACCTGATCTCTATGGTGAGTTTAAGATAAGATGTGGGAGGTGATGGTTTCCTTGCTGCTGTCAGGGGACAGTTACACACCAGGTTTTCATGGCTGATCTTTTTCTGATGCACTCAGAGACATCCTGCAAGCTTTGAAGGGTTGCAATTCCAGCTCTTTTGCCACAGGATGTCTCTCTCGAGCTGGAATTTGACAAGGCACTGTCAAATATCTCGAGCTGGTTCTCTGTGCTGTGAGTTAAGCAGCCTTTATTCACTTTGAAGCCCTACCGGCCATCATGAGATGTCTCAACAACACAATATCACAGCAAAGTGGTGTTAATATCAAATTTGTCTGGATGTAACACAAGTGTAGTAGGCACCAGTGGTGTGTGAATGTGTGTATTTGTCAGCTTTAACCCAGTTCTTGGCTACCGTTGTTCTTCACGGTCAGGCTGCAGAACCTTGGGAGGATAAATAGCAGTGCAAAGCCCACAGTTCCTTCAGTTCATATCAGATTCCTGATGTACTTGTGTTCTGTGGGGTTAAAGGCATCTTTGGGACTCTGGAGAAGAAAGAACGGGTAATAACCTGTTGGAATCATGCTGTGTTTCAGCCAATTTGGCTCACAGAGGCAACACCTGATCTCTCCATTTCTTTTGGATGAACAAATTGAGCAGAAAACAGTCATTCTGAAGACTGATAAGTTAGAGTCAGTGACAAGTAATGATAACCATGCTTAGGCTTCTCCTGCCATCTTTTTAGAAGCTCTTTAAGGAAAGAGCTTTCAGGATACTCTCCTATACACTCTAAAGCTTATACTCTATATAATATACTCTTATACACTCTAAAAGCTTATAGATAGTCCCTCCTTCTTATTTTTTTCCTTAAGCAATGTAAAAATTACCTACGTTTACAGGGGAAAAACTGGTGCTTTGCTTAAGCTTATGAAGGAGACAGAGCTAAAAGCAGTATTAATGTTTCATTTTGTCAGGTTTATGTTAGCAAAAAGTGAGAATCGATGCAGAAGGCCGTTTCAGACAGTGCAGACATGGAAATTACTGCTGTGAGAAATAACTAAGCTGGTGACCTCAGTGGAATTCCTGAAGATCTTAGAAATAATTGGTGAATGTCAAGGAGCATCAGCGTTGTCATCAATGATATCTAATCAGTAGGCAACTCATCTGCCTTTCAGGACTTTCCTGGTGTTGGCCCTTGGAATACTGGGTGACCTAGATCAGGTGTGAATCTTGGTGGCAGTGCCATGGAACTTGTTTGGGAGCTGCTGCTGCACCGAGTCATTCACACTACGTGCTTTTAGAGATGGAGAGTGGGGGTGTTGCATTTCTGGTAGGGCTCCAGAGAGACAAGCAGAGACTTTGGGGTGCTCAGGGCAGGTTCTTTGCAGCATCTGTCATACTTTTTGGAGACATTCTAGGGAGGATTTGGCAGTGGTTGGTAGCGAGGCTTTCTCTGGCAGTGCCCTGCAGGCTGTATTCAGTGGTTTGTTTGAGGGGCTGTTTTGGGTGATGCTGAGTTCCTTGTGCTGGGACACAGCATGGCAGCAGCTGCTTTGCTGTGGTCCTTTATCTCTGCAGGAAGGCTCTGAAGTCTGTCGCTGTGAATTTTCTGCAGTGAAAACTTCAGGCCCTGCCTTTGGGTTTTGGAATGGGCCTGTACCTGACATTTTTCACATGGAGCATGAGTTGTTTCCAGCAGCCTCCAGGGACCAGTTTTTTCTGAAGGGTTTTATTCATAGTTTTGGAAATATCCAAGCAATGTTTGTCAGGACGGTATCTCTGATAACAGCAGATTTTATTCACGGTTGCAATGGCAGCGTCTATGGACACAACATGGCAGCCTTTAGACCTTGCTTTCTCCCCCTTGCCTCCCCCCCTCCCCTGTTTCCCCACTGGCTGGGTACTCCAGGTTCACAGTCTTATCAGAAGGTTTACATTTGCTATTTACTTGTTAATTTATTTGTTACCTGGTGTCAGTCAGCAGCCATCCCGTTGTCTCCAAGATGTCTCGGTGCTCTCCTTGTCTTATGTATAACCAAGATGTTGTAATCGCAATATAATCAAAAGAGTAAGGCAAAAGCAAACAAGGATCACAAAAGAGAATAAGTAGAAGAGCTTACCCTTGGGTTGAGCTCACTAGAAGATACCAAAAGAGGAGGATCTCCAGAAGAGGTCCTTCCCCTCTGGTAGCCAGCTCTTAAATAGGTCCAGGAGGGGTGGAGCCTGGCTCCACCCCTTCCGGCAGCACAGGTGAATTGCCTTCACCTGTGCTCCTCTGGCTGACTCAAGGCTCACCTCAGGTGATTAATCAGAGGTTCAGGCCGTGACTCAGCAGTTGCCATACACTCCACCCCTTCACGGCGTGAACCAATGATCAGGTTAACTAAAGGGTAAGCTTTCCCTAATACAGAGATCCGGTATATCGCGACGCTTATACAATTTTATTGCGACGTATGTTGGTACAGTTCAAGACAAGTGATGATTTGTGGATGTCCATACTCTTCTATGGGCCAGTGCTCGATGATGTGCCTGGAGGCATGAGGTCCTGAGGTGCAAGTCCATTCTATGTTCCATCAGTCCCATGCAGACCATCACCAGGTGTTGTACGTGATCTGACAGCAACACTGGAACGCTTGATGGCATTTTGTTCCTTCCGGTGGTCCTGAAGGCTCACAGACTCACGGGGAGTAATACAGATGTTTTACAGGTACCAGGAGGGGAAGGTCTGCTCTCCAGGGCAAGATACAGGCCGTATTTCTGTCTTGGGTCAACACTTCCGCTTGTACTGGGGCACGTCCTGGCCGCCTGTACCACACCTTTTGGCCGGATATCTGCGGCTGCATAACGATATCAGGCACCAAAGGAGGTGTCCTGATCTGCCATAGGGACATGATGGGGGTCCCTTTAGCAATAAAGATCGGAGTGTTGACCACAATATCAGTAGGCCATGTACCTATTACTGGAGGGACTACTGAGCCTCCCACCTCCTATAGTCTCCCCCAAGGTGCAAGTAGGCCACACCACTTGGGTCCTACCTGCACCTTCCAGGGCCATTTTATTTTATGGGTACCTGGCTCTAAGTTTTCAGGGGCAGGGAGCAGAAGATTATTTTCATTACCAATCTGGGGTCTTACCTGATGATCAGTGCCCGTAATTTGGATCCTAAGCGGGGTGGCCCATGTCGTCTGCAACATTCTCAGGGCACTGGGTCTGCCATCTCGAGGTCTTTCATTCAGGTCCCGCAGGGTTTCATACAGTCTTTTTGTCCACCCCTGCAAGGACTGGGAGTCTGTCTTCAGGGCAGCCTTAAGAATACCATTATAACGTTCGATGAGGCCTGCCCCCGTTGGATTATATGGCAGGTGGAATCGCCATTCGATGTTATTTTCTTCTGCCCAGCGCTGTATCATTGCACCAGTAAAATGAGTCCCTTGGTCGCTCTCGATGACTTCAGGTGTCCCGTAGGCAGACATCAGTTTAGTGAGTGCCTTGATGGTATATGCCTGGTTTGCTTTCGGTACTGGATAGGCCTGCAGTAGCCCACTTGCAGTGTCGACACAGGTCAGGGCATATCTTGCCCCTTCGGAACGAGGAAGGGGCCCGATGTAATCGACCTGCCATCGCTGGAGAGGATTGTGTCCCCTAGCAAGATGGGCTGTTGTTTCGGGCAACGATCTTGGTCTCATCTTGGAGCAAGCGTCGCAATCCTGGCATGCCTGGATGATATCAGATAGTTGTATGGGCAGTCCCCATGCTTTAGCAGCTGCCCACATTGTCTTTTGTCCAGCATGCCGTAGCTTCTGATGTAACCAGTGGGCGATGTTCTCAGATGGTGAATTCTCAATCCATCGAACTCGGGCCAGTGTGTCGGCTTCATCGTTTCCCGGTGACTGTAGGGGCTGATGACCAGAAACATGGTAGACACGTACAGTCCTGTGTTTGACCGTATTCCATATATCTAACCACATGTCTTTGCCCCAGATCGGTCGGGCGTGGATAGTCCATTCCTGGGTGGCCCACTGTGCAATCCAAAGAGTGAGCCCCCGGTACACAGCCCAACTATCTGTGCAGATGTTCAGGATACCATCACCGGGTTCCTTGGTTATAACCATCCACACGGCTCGCAGTTCTGCCCATTGGCTGCTCTGACCATCCCCCTCATCGAACCAGATTGTCTCGGTGGAAGGATGGTATGCTATTGCTCTCCACTTGCTCGGGTTGCCCTTGCTGGACCCATCTGTGTACCAGGCATCTTCAGGGATAGGATATTTTCCCTCGTGAACGGGACTCTTCTCTGGTGGAGCGACCAGTATTTCTTTTGGTGCATCACTGTGATACGTAACTGGGCCTAGGATCTTCTGGAGTTCTTCTTTCAAGGGGGATGAAGACAGACTGCTCCTTTGGCTGAGATAGGCGACCCATTGTGCCACTGTTTGTGCTTGGGCCACCCCTGTCTTAGGAAGGTGGGTCAGATCTTTCACCCACCCCTGAATTGGCAGAGTGGTCTTGACTATAACTGCAGCTGTTTGAGTTATTGGCTCTACTGCCTGTAATGCCGAATAGGCAGCCAATAACTGTTTTTCAATCATACTGTATCTTTCTTCTGCTCCGTGCCAAACCTGAGACCAGAAACCAATGGGGGTCCGAACAGAACTCTGGCGTTGCCACAGGCCCCAACCGAAGCCGTCTTGAGTAACATGAACGTCCAACTCGGCTGGGAGGGTAGGATCGAATATACCCAATGCCTGAGCTTGTTTAACTGCCAGTTTTGCTTGTTGGAAAGCATCCTGTTCAGTTTTCCCCCAGTCCCATAGCTGCCCCTTTTTTGTGAGTCTGTATAGTGGCCTTAGCAGCTGCGCTAGGTGAGGTATAAAGGAACGCCAATAACCCAATATACCTAGAAACTCTTGCAGCTGCTTTGATGTTGTAGGGACTGGGAATGCCTGAACCTTATCTATAACAGCACTGGGTAGCACTTTGGTCTTTCCTGACCAAACCACCCCCAGGAATTTTACGGACAGGCCTGGACCTTGCACCTTTTGGGGATTTATAGCCCATCCCCTTTGTTGTAAATAGGCAGTTAATGAATCTGCTGCCTGTCCTACTGCCTCCAGTGAGTCGGATGTCAACAGGAGATCATCAATATAATGATATAGGTTAACATCATCAGGTTTTCTCCAGTCAGCCAGGTCATGCGCCACTAGATTGTGACAATATGTTGGTGAATGCACGTACCCCTGTGGCAGGACCTGAAAGGTCCACTGCCTGCCTCCCCACGTAAACGCAAACTGATCTTGCGATTCCTCAGCAATTGGGATACTGAAGAATGCATTTGCTAGATCTAGGACACAATGATAGGTTTTTATCTCCCTACTCAATGTGTCCATTAGGGAGGCAATATTGGGTACGGCCGCATGAATAGGCGGCGTGACCTTATTTAATTCTCTGTAATCTACTGTCATCCTCCATGTGCCATCCGACTTTCGCACTGGCCATACGGGGGAGTTATATGGGCTGTGTGCAGGTCTTATAATGCCCACTTTTTCTAATTCCTGCACCGTTCTCGATATTTCATCTTGCCCACCCGGGAGTCTATACTGTCTAACATTAGTAATCCGGTGCGGTTTCGGCAGGCAAACAGGCTCATGTTTCGCATGGCCTCTTAATATTGCCTGCACCGCCTGGATACTGATACATCTTTGTCGAAGTCTGAACTCTCCCACAGTTCTTTGGAGAGCCAGGCCCCATAGAATGTCTATGCCCAGGATGTATTCTTGGACTGGGGCAATAGACACCTTGTACTCCCGGGGTGGGAGACGCCCAACCCCCAATTTTAACCATGTTTGGGTGACAGGAATAGTCTGTCCCCCAAAACCACCAATCATCACTCTGTCGCCATGAAATTTTCCCGGATCTCCATAGATAATTGATGTTTCTGCTCCAGTATCTACTAGTGCCATAACTCTCTGAATATTTTTTCGGGACCAATAAATCGTTAATTCTACATAGGGCCTCCGGTCCCGTCTGGAGGCCCTACGGGGACTAACACCCCTCGTCACTGCATGAATTGTGCTAGGGCCAGTTCTTTTGCTTCTGACAGCTCAGGCATTGTGGCCCGAGACACCTGAGGTGGCTTCTTTTTCCTGTTTGGAATAATAAAATCTTCTAGGTTCCATGTTGTTGTTGGAACCCTCTCTATAGCTGTTACCCTTGATTTCTTAGGGTAGCTCTGGAATTTTTGATTGTCCTTTAGTTGTCTCCAGAGCTGGAGAAGGACGTGGTTGGGCTGGCGGTCGATCTTAGCAAATTAGACCCCAGCCCGAATTAAATCATTAAACATTTGTTTTCAGGATACCCTTATGGGTCCCGATGGAGGAGCTCGAGTAGCCAGCATTTTGGTTTTATTTACCGGCAGGACCTCTGCTTCCTCCAAAAACCGAATATTGCACCTAGTCCGCAGGCGTTCTGTTTCTCCCAAATCGGCAACTAACTGGGCAGCCTGCTGGACTACGGCTTCTGATGCTACAAGGGGATTTAATATCGAAACTAGGGTGCCGTACAGATGGGAGGGAGCTTGCTGTAGAATTAAATCTCTCATCCCTGCTGAAAATTTAACCATATCAGGGCCATCAAATGTATCTTCATAGATGGCCTCTCTTACACCCAGTTCACGGATATAGTTTTGAAGGTCCTCCATGGAGGACCACATACCTGTATGTAACGGTATCTCTGATTTATTCGGCCATACCATACGGCAGGCCGCCATTAACCATTCTAGTATGGAATGGTTTTCATCACGATATTGATTGCCTACATATAACCTCTGCCTGAGAGCAGGATGGACAGTCATGGTGGCCAACTTAGATATTTCTGGGCCATTCACCAAGACACTTTCTGCCCCAGAATCCCACAATCTCAATAACCAAGCCGGCACACTTTCTCTAGGCTTCTGCCGAAATCGTTGTACTAAGTCCATTAATTCTGTTGCTGTGTATGGCCGAGCTGTCACATGTAAATGAGTCTGGGCAGGGGGCCATTGATCAGGCGGCACCCCTGCCGGTCTGTCCTGTACTTTTTTTGTTTTTTGGGTTACAACAGGACGGACTTCCAATGGATCAGTTTGAATTGGACATTCAAGGTCTGATTTGGATTTCTTGTAGTCCTGATCAACGAAGTCTGTTGATTCAGGAGCCTGGTCATCATTTATTGAAATATTACGAATTTGGCTTACAGGAAGATGTAGAATTGGCTTCTTCCCCGTTAAAACGCCAAGTTCGTGCTCCAGCTTTTCAATGCGGTCTTTCAAAAGCTGATTTTCAGTTTCTAAAGTATTATTTCTTAAGTCCGCATGATTTAAAGCGGTTAATAGTGGCCATGCCACCATGGAGGCAGCCAATTGTCTTTCTTTGGTAATGAGGACATCCTTGCCAAGTCCTTGAAAATAGTCCGCCATGCGATATGGGGAGAGATTGCCCATAACGCGTAAGGGACCCCATTTTTCAATGATGGCAGCTAACTCATAATAGGGCGATCCCTCAAATCCTGGGATCTGCCCTGGAATCATTTTCTCTAGAGGAGTATTGTTCTCCCCCTTGACCCATTTATAGAAATCCCACAGGAAAGACATGATGTTAATTTCAGTATATTCAGCCTGCCTGGCTCGCCAAGTGTATAACCAAGATGTTGTAATCGCAATATAATCAAAAGAGTAAGGCAAAAGCAAACAAGGATCACAAAAGAGAATAAGTATAAGAGCTTACCCTTGGGTTGAGCTCACTAGAAGATACCAAAAGAGGAGGATCTCCAGAAGAGATCCTTCCCCTCTGGTAGCCAGCTCTTAAATAGGTCCAGGAGGGTGGAACCTGGCTCCACCCCTTCCGGCAGCACAGCTGAATTGCCTTCACCTGTGCTCCTCTGGCTGACTCAAGGCTCACCTCAGGTGATTAATCAGAGGTTCAGGCCGTGACTCAGCAGTTCCCATACATCGTATCAATGCGGTGATTTTCTTTTAAGTCTTTGTTGAACAAAGAGCGCTGGGGATGATGCCAGGCCTTCCGATGCCTCTTCAGGCGCTTCCTCGGGCAGGCCCTCACTGTTCTCTAGTTTGCTCTCGTGCAGGATATTCTTTCAGTGTGTATGACAAAATATACAGATATACACCTATATACAGAGTGTGCGTTCCTGGGAAGGTTCATCTAGAGGATCAGTGATGTAAACTGTCAGAGATCTTCCCCAAGTTAAGTAGAAGGACTCCCAAAAAGAACTACGATACGGAGATCATGAAATAAAAATAATATTATCCAATTCTAATGCAGAAACAACATTTGATTCGCACAGTAGTGACATTTGCATGACATCTTCTGGCTAGAAAATGATTTTGCTTGAAACTGCTCTTCAGTGCAGTGTGGTCAGGACAACGTGGGTTTGGAACTTCAGAGCGCTTCATTGTAAGGGAAGATGGAAGGCTGTCCAGTGCCTTGTGGTTTTGCAACTGGGATTTCCCAGCTTTGATGTGATGGGAATAATTAACCTATATCATCTTCAGTGTAAGCACTGTAGTATTTTTTTGGTTTGCATAAAGGCTTGAGTCTAAGAGAAAAGGCTGTGTGATTTTTGTTTTTTTTCTTCAGCAGCATCCTACTTCTGGACTAATATCTCTTATTCAAACTCTCATGTACTGTTGTGAGACTGAAAAGAATTACGAGGCACATGGAGGGAGAGAGAAGATGAGCTAATAATTCACTTCCTTAAGGATCTCTGCTTCCCTAAACCTGAACTTGTAACTGCTGTTTGCTTTTAGTGCTAACAGCTGCATGTTTTGTATATTTCAGTTGCTTGGAATTCTGACGTTAATAGAGCATCTTCTAATCATGTTAACTGTAGGAGCTGCAGAGGATTGTGGTTTTTCTTGCTGCTCCTCAGTTGTCTGATTAATTGCAACACAGACCCTTCTCTAAGTGGCTGTAGGTGCAGGAAATTGCTGTGGCATTTGACTCTTGTCACAACAATGCAGTGATTTAAGCACCATCCTGTCAGTCACTGACTGGTTGAGCTAATCACACTGCAAAAGTGCAAGGACCCAGCACTCCTTACTGTTCAGGATTTTAAGCATCGTGAATTAAGCATCCAATTAAATGATTGTTAGCTGGGAATTTCTGCCAGTCCTTGCAACTAATAGTGTGTAGTATTAGGAGGCGGAGTTTTTTGCTCCTGTTAAAAAGTACATTTAAAACCAGTTGAACCGGGGAAGCCTAAAAAAGTTCTGCTGCTGAGGAGGTAACGAAGCTGGCATCTGGATGAGCTTCAGTTGTTGGGGTGAAGTGTGAATGTGAACTCTTGTTCCTCTTAGTCCATTTTCTGTTCCTGCTGACATGGTGTATAAATACATCATCACTCCAGGCTGATAATCATCTCCTATTAGCATTGTGTGGTTTTCTGTTGTATCTTTTATTTCTCTACAATTAGAATGAATTTGGAGTAGAAATTCCTGATTTCACAAGTTTCAGCCTCTTGTTTTGGAGGCTTAGGGCAGGGGTGAGTTCCGTGTTGCAGAACCTGTTTGTTGCTGGGCAAGTCTGACTGTTAAAGTGGCTTGTGAAACATGAGCAGCACGTGTGATGTTGACTATGATCCAGTGGGAAAAAAGTGAAGTCACTTATGACAAAGAAAACAATTATCTTTTGTGCACACCTTTTCCATTCTTTGGTTTCAATATACCTGCAGTGCAGAGAACTGCTGTCTGCTGCTGGGTATCTTCCTTGTGTCAGGCAGAGAAGGAATGAAGTTGCTATGACACCCAGTTCTCATGCATTCTTGTGCTTAAATACTCTTTCCCTTTCTCTTCTTTCAGGTACAGAACCATGGTCCTTCTATTTCATCAATGGCTTTCTGAATTTCAATGTGGCATTTATTTTGGCACTGCTTGTGCTACCACTGACTTGTCTCATGGAGAGTCTGCTTCAGAAATTTCATGGTGAGTGCGGGACGGATATGAGAGACAAGAAGGAGGATTTGCCAAAGAGCAGCTTTTTTTATTGGAAGTGAAACTAGGATCAGGGAAAGTTTATGGAATGAGAGCAAAGTTCCTAGAGCTCATTACTTGGTTCAGTATTGGCCCCACAATGGAATTACTGTGTAGAAAGAAGAGGCAGTGAGATGCCGTCTACAAAAGGGCAGGAATGTGCTTTTCCTGTTTAAGGATGATTCCTGTGTTTTCTGTCTTCACCTCAAGAATAATATTGTGTTGTCAATGCTAAACTATTCATACCCAAAATAAGCTTAACAAGTTCTACAGTACACGGTCTTCAGCCAGGCATACAAATGCATTAGCAATAGCCCTGTCAGAACTTTTAAGGTGGGAAGAAACTACATTGCCATTTCTGTCTTTGCAGCTGGAAATGGCAGCCTTTCCTGCACACTTCTCTGAAACTATCTTTTGTTATCAGTGCCATAATGATTACTGCAACATCTGGGGAGAGCAGAGTTGTTTACAGCTTTTCCCTTATTGGTGCTGAGCCTGCCAGAAGGCATTCTCTGGAGTCTCCTGCTGCCCATGAATGGGCACTCTACTTGCAGAACTGAGCCCTAGCAGACAGTCTTGCTATGGTCTGCACTGGGAAGCATTCCCACAGGCATGGATATACTGAAAGTAGAGAAAGGAGGGACTAGAATATCCCCTACTTCCTACTGGGCTTTCTCTTAAGTAAAATAACATCAGTTGGAATACATGGTGTCTGGAAAATGACTATATAAGGAAAGATGCGTTGAAAGCATGAATTTTCCGTTGCCATTTTCCAGACGAGGGCTCATTAAATGTCAACTGATGCTTCCAGTTTCATCAGCCCAGCTGGGGCTCTGCCCTGTGATTTTTTACTAAATACAAGAAACAGTACTACCATGATCTTTGCTGATAATGTGTGTTAGTGGCCATTTGCAAATATATGTTCTTTGGATGTGACTGACAGACTGTCAGAAACCAGTAGGACTTCTACAGGAGATCGTGTGAATGCAAGATTTCCTGCTGCTCGTTTGGTGTTCTTTTAACAGTAGGAACCACTCTGCTGAGTGCTCCGTTCTCATTGTCTGTGAAACACTGTTAGCTTAATTGTTTCTGCTGCTGGCAGTAGCAAAGGGGCAGAAAAGGGATTGAAAAATGTTAGGTGCTCTGGGACCCGTCCTCATTGTGACTAAAATTCAGGGTAACTTTTGTTTCTTTTGAATCAGTTATTTCCTGCATTGACCAGAAGATACCTGAGAGGCCTCTTGTGCTGTTATTTTTATAATGAAACCAGGAGGGTTGTGGAAACACCAGAGCCCAAAATGCCATTTAAAAGCAAAGAATAGATCCAGAGGAGATTCATTCTGATCTCTGCATGCGAAGCATAATGCACAGCAGGACAGGCAGTTTCTGCTTTCCTGCCTGCCTGGGAATGTCAGCTCTTGCTGGATTTTGTCCCTTATGTGGATACAATGACCCGTCCACTCATCTCTGCATTTGTCTTCAAGAGTCTGTGTGTTATGGGAAGCTATGACAGTTATCTGAGTAGAATTGTGTGCTGACTGGATGTATTACCTGAATTTTAGCTGCTCAGAATGCAGTGCATTTGCCTGAAGGCTGCGAGTTGGTTCAGAAGAGTGGGCTTTTGAATATAAATGTCATAATGCACCCGATGGGTGTGCGTGCAAGAGGAAGAGTGGTGTAAACATGCAGTGTTACTACTCTGCTGAGTTCTTGTTTCTTTCAGTTCAGAATCTGGGCCGTCCCTACTGGCTGACACTAGCTCCGATGTACATTTGGATCATAATTTTCTTCAGCCAGCCCCACAAAGAAGAGAGGTTTCTCTTTCCCATCTATCCTCTCATATGCCTCTGCAGTGCTGTAGCTCTGTCTGCTCTTCAGGTAAGTTTCTGGAATGTGGGTTTTATTGTTCTGTTATGAGCTCATAGCTTTAGGGAGCTAAGTGCTCCCTTTCTTAACACTCTTTCCAAAAGCTTGGGAATATGTGTAGTGTATGTGTGGTTGTGACACAGTCTGTAATGATTACATAGTTCAGGACTGTCCCGTGCATAACTTTTGGTCACTTTTAATCTGCTAACTAATTTTCATTTTTGGACCATGTTTCATAGATAGGTCTTGAGACTCTGGAAGCAAAATGAATTAATACTGAACTGTGTAATGTTGATTTTACAACATAAACCATAGTCGCCCTGTATAGTTTGACTGAGAGTATGTCAAAATCTGTTAGCCCTCTGTAAATTGTGATTACAACAGCAAAAATACTTGGGATTTCCCTCTCTGGATAACATGCTGAAGGATCTAATCTAATAACCTTAGCCTCCAATGCAGACTTCATAATAGTCTGTATGGTCTATGAACATCCCCATCTGGGGTTATGTCAAGTGACAAACAGTTGAAAATATTTCCTCAACTGATTATTTCATGATGACTTTGAGTCCTTCCTTTTTCCAGGGGGAATTGCTGGTGAGGAGCTCTTGTGATGTTGTGGTGTTGACATCACATCCAAGAGATGTCACAGTGATTAGGAACTTGCTTGAGTAGTCTCACTGATTTGAAAAAGTGACCTTGCTCAGGCGTAAGAAAATTGTTTTGGGCATTTGAAGAATAAAAACCTATATTGAGTAAAAAGCAGCTGTGATGTATCATAGAGTAAAGCATTCTATCAGCCTTCCCAAAGCTCCAAATTATTTATCTCTCCTCTGAAAGGATTGCAGTTATTCATCCCTGTTAGAGCCCGTTGCAGCTGTTCTGCCTAGCTCTGTTTCTGCTCTTGCACTCAGCTTCCTTCACCAGCACAGCTGGTTGCTCTTCTGGTTCTTGATCTCTCCTTACATACTGCTGCTTTGCACTGCTAGGCTGGAACTTCCCAGATGCATTTCGGTCCTTGCATTTGTTGCAGGATCAAGCTCTGTAATGTCAGCAGTTTTGTTTCTGAGAATTACCTTGTGTTTGTTGGAATGTTCACCAGATGACAGCAGTTTGGGATGTTTGCCAAATACAGTCTTAGAAATCCCTAGTGTGTATTTCTAAATGAATACTTTAATGTACTGTTTGACATCCTTTTGTCATCAGGGTTGGTCAGTGCAGGCAAGTCTTGCAGGATGTCTCTGGAAGGGTCTGTGCTGATGGTTCACTTGGGAACAACCAAGCTAGAGCTCCAGTGGAGGGTGCTTTACAGCTTGACTAGAGGCCTTCCTAGGGGGAGCAGCTGAAAAATTTATAAATACCCTAGATTCATAGTTAAGAAACTTGACTGAACTGTGTAAGTTTCTGTGTATTTTTTACGTGTTAGAATGAAAAATGCTGACACGGACCAAAGACCTGGTGGGAGATGTGGGCAGTGCTTAGAGGTCCATTTGAAAAACCGTTTTGATAAAATTGCTCAAACTCTGAAATGTTTATCTGCTCTTTTTTCCTCTCCTCAGAAGTGTTACCACTTCATATTCCAGCGCTATCGCCTGGAGCACTACACGGTCTCCTCCAACTGGTTGGCACTGAGCACTGTCTTTCTCTTTGGCCTTTTGTCACTGTCACGCTCTGTTGCCTTATTCAGAGGTTAGTATTTTACCACTGTTCTGGGCTTTCCTGGGTATTGGTGTTGGCAAGTCACACGGCCAGCTAAAGTTATGCTGGTCTAACTAGGTGAGCATGGTAGGGATAAGGAAATATGAAAGCTTGCATCTTACTCCAGGGAGAGGAATGGTGTCCTCATTCGTGTGTGTACATGCATGTGTGCGGTGTGCATTATGTGTGTGTCACTAGAATTGTATCAGTTAACAATTTTCTGACCTTCGCCTTCAGCTGGTACAACTGTAATGATGTACAGTGTGCACCCAGACTGGCATGCAGGTGGGGACTTGAAACTTGCAGATGTACAATCTGACTTGAAATAACATTTTCCCATGAAAAACTTGTCATTGTTCATTTGTCCTTAATGGAGATGCATTAAAGTCCGTATGCAAGTCCTTTCCTGAATCACAGCTGTGTAGTGTGATTCCACCTCACTGAAGTTAGGCAGCATCAGTACTTTTTGCTTGATACTAGCCACTGACAGTCAGAACAGGAGAATGTGAGGAAACTTTTGTAGTACAAGCACCCCTTATAGGATAGGGAGCATTGGATTCCAGTTACTTCTTAGTACAGACAAATTATTATATTCAGTAAGTAACCAGTTTGAAAATATAACTGAACGTTTACTTGTAGTGTGTTAAAAAAAAGTCATGCAGATATTGTCTATTTCTTTAGCTTTATTTACAAAGTGCTGCCTCCCATAGGCTACCATGGGCCTCTGGACCTGTACCCAGAATTTCACAGGATTGCTACGGACCCAAGTATTCACACTGTGCCAGAGGGGAGGCCAGTTAATGTCTGCGTGGGGAAGGAATGGCACAGATTCCCAAGTAGCTTTCTTCTGCCAGACAAGTGAGTTGTGTAACGTGAAAGTTATGATTTGGTGTTGGTCCGTAAGGGTTGTTTCACACAAGAAGTATTTTGGGAGTAACCTTCAAAATCTTGTATCTCTGACAACAGCATGTCCGAAACAGAAGATTTAGAAGTTTGGTGTCAGCAGACTGTTGGTCACAACTTAGTGACAGTTTTGTAGTGTGATTGCTCATCTAGAAGAGCTGTCTGTCCTTGACAATGAAATTCCCTTTGTTGTGCTTCTGTTTGATTCTGTACAAAATGTGACTGCCTTCTGCAGTTTCTTGCTGGGATTTCTGACACTGTTCTCTGCAGTTGGCAGCTCCAGTTCATCCTGTCAGAATTCAGGGGCCAGTTACCCAAACCATTTGCCAAGGGACCAATGGCCACGCGGATCATTCCCACAGACATGAACGACCAAAACAAGGAAGAGCCATCTCGATATGTGAGGTTTACATTCTTGTTTTACGTTCCTCACCTTGCTGTGCCATTCATATTAATGCAGTGCCTAGAATGTGGTTGGGTTTCCCATTTTGTATTCTATGGACAGTACAGTTACAAACCAAAAATGGGCTCTCTGCAGCACTTGGATATTTCCTGATTGATGTGAGTCTGGCTTCTGTTTGCACTTCATCTTCTTATTTTCCATTTGAAGAGGATGGGAAAAAGAAAAAAGGAAAAGGTGATTCCTAGTTATTGCAATTTTGAGTTCACTACAATGTTACTGTGATCACAGGAAAGTGAAGTGACTTAGTTTGAAATTCCCAACAGAAGATACTTGTCACTGAACAGAGATTGGAATTTTCTTTTGTACGTTCTTTTAAAATATGAATATATTTGACATATTTGCAACAGAGGAAGAGGTTCTTAATTTGGGAATCAGTGAAACAACTGTGTCAGTGATTTCTATGGGAAGCTGTTAATGTACATTGTTATTACTGACTTGTTTTTGTATTACCCAAACAAAAATAGTTCATGCTTATTTTTAAATATTTTTAAATTTTTAAAATATTTTTAAATTTTTGTTTGCTAATTTCTTTAAAATTATGTAGCAGATTAAATCTTAGAAGTGCACTGAATATTCTTTGTGGTACAGATATTTAGTCATCTTTTCTTTCTCAAGAGTGAATGAGGGGGACTGCCTCTATATACCTGCTCTTTTCTTCATTCCCCTCTCAGTACCTCAGAGGATGGATTTGATATTTGGAGAGGGAGGTGATTGCCCCCCTCTACTCAGCTCTTGTGAGACCCCATCTGCAGTGCTGCATCCAGGCCTGGGGCCCCCAGCACAAGAAAGATGTGGAACTCTTTCAACGGGTCCCCACTGAGATGATCAGAGGGCTGGAGCAGCTCTTCTGTGAAGAAAGGTTGAGGGAACTGGGATTATTTAGGTTGGAGAAGAGAAGGCTCTGGGGAGAACCTCATTGTGGCCTTCCAATATTTGAAGGGAGCGTATAAATAGGAGGGGGAACAGCTATTTGTGACGGTGGATGATGATGGGACAAGGGGGAATGGTGTTAAACTGAGACAGAGGAGGTTTAGGTTGGATATTAGGAGGAAGTTTTTTCACCCAGAGGGTGGTGAGGCACTGGCACAGGTTGCCCAAGGAGGCTGTGGATGCTCCATCCCTGCAGGCATTCAAGGCCAGGCTGGATGTGGCCCTGGGCAGCCTGGGCTGCTGTTTGGCGACCTGCACACAGCAGGGGTTGGAACTGGATGAGCATTGTGCTCCTTTGCAACCCAGGCCATTCTGTGATTCTGTGATACTCTGTCAGTACATTAGGAGCACTCCTGTAATGGACCAGGTCTCTCCTTTATATGAGCAGTGTATCCTTGTTGAGGACAGTGGACGTGCACTGCTTTATGGGGCTCATTACTCTGGCCAGTTAAACATTTCATGAGCACTTGTGATCCCCTCAGAGGAGTGGATGGAAGGCAGCACTGTAACACAGGATTTCTACACACCTTTGCTGATGATACGAAGTTGGGAGGATTGGCTGACACGCCTGAAGGCTGTGTTGCCATTCAGCAAGACCTGGATAGGCTGGAGAGCTGGGCAGAAAAAAACCGGATGAGGTTTAACAAAAGCAAGTGTAGAGTCTTGCATCTGGGGAGGAATAATTCCATGCACCAGTACAGGTTGGGGGATGAGCTGCTGGAGGGGAGCTCTGCGGAAAGGGACCTGGGTGTCCTGGTGGACGACAGGTTGGCCATGAGCCAGCAGTGTGCCCTTGTGGCCAAAAAGGCCAATGGCTTACTGGGGTGCATTAAAAAGAGCGTGGCCAGCAGGTCAAAGGAGGTGATCCTCCCCCTCTACTCTGCCCTGGTAAGACCTCATCTGGAGTACTGCGTCCAGTTCTGGGCTCCCCAGTACAAAAAAGACAGGGATCTCTTGGAAAGAGTCCAGCGGAGGGCCACGAAGATGGTGAAGGGCCTGGAGCATCTCTGCTATGAGGAAAGGCTGAGTGAACTGGGTCTGTTCAGCCTTGAGAAAAGGAGACTGAGAGGGGACCTGATCCAGGTCTATAAATATCTAAGGGGGCAGAATGGCGAGGCTGGACTCTTTTCAGTGGTGAGTGGAGACAGGACAAGGGGAAACGGCTGGAAACTGCAGCATAGGAAGTTCCGCACAAACATGCGCAAGAACTTCTTTACAGTGAGGGTGACGGAGCACTGGAACAGGCTGCCCAGGGAGGTGGTGGAGTCTCCTTCTCTGGAGATGTTCAAGACCTGCCTGGATGCCAACCTGTGCGACCTACTGTAGGGAACCTGCTTTGGCAGGGGGGTTGGACACGATGAGCTCTGGAGGTCCCTTCCAACCCCTACAATTCTGTGATTCTGTGATTCTGTGAAATCTTGCTGAGTGAAAGCTCTCTTATTTTGGGATTCGTTAGATAGGTACTGGAAATGGAAGGAGGCAAATCCCCACCTGAGAAAAGTTCTCTGCTATGCTGCATTTAATTTAGGAAATCTTCAACTGTGACATTTATAGTGCAGACAGCTGGCTGGCACATACCCTGTTACTGATGGAATGAGAGACTTTTGTTTTGTGGTTGTTTCATAATATCATCCTTTACTATTTCTCAAGCAAGCAAAAGGGCCTGGAATATGTTTAGAAATTAGCTATTTCATGTGAATTTTAAACAGGTTTTTATAACTTTTGCGTCCGAGCTGTTAATACCAGGAGAAACAGGATCTTTCCTCAAGAACTGTAGGCATACCCAGATTTAAAAAAAAAAAAAAAAAAAAGTCATTAGGAACTGCAAAGGACCATCCTAGCAAATATATTTAAATAGCATGTGTGTGTTGGCCCTTTAAAAGGGAGGAAAACGAAAAACACAACAGTTCAGAAGAACGGTCTGAGTAATGGGCAGCTTGAAACCAATTAATGTCTGCAGAAGTGAGACTGATTTCAGTGTTTCACCTGTGAGCATCTATTACTGTTCTGCTTGAGAATTGAAGAGTAGAATGAATCTTCAGTCTTCTCCCCTGTTGTTTGGAATGTGAGCAAACCAAGCTCTCCATCACTTAGTTCCATCAAATAAAAAGACTGGGAGGAGAAAAAGGAAAGTAGAACTGAAGGGAGTAGGGTGTAATTAGAAGTTCATTTCTCATTCAGTTCACTGAGGCTGATTTTCTGCAGAGAAACACTTCAAGATCTGTGCACCACTAAAATCTTGTGTACATCCTCAAATAGATGCGTAGCTGTGCTGGCCCTCTGACCAGGATGAATGTTGTTATTGCTTCAGTGTGACTTGTAAGCAAACACTGTGTTGTACATGAAATGGTAGAAGTGGGAGTCTCTCTATGTGGCAGGTGATTCCTAAGCACTGGAGGTGCAGCATTTGGAGTAAAAGTCAGATCAGCCTTAGTGCTCAAAGCAGTTACTTTTGTTTCTCCAAGAAATTCTATGTAACTTTGAGGAAATATAAACATATGTATATATGTTATGTATGTATATATTGGTTAGTGGTTTGGGTGTCCTCTCCCAGGGCCTGGAACGTTCTTTTGATGCAGTGCAAGAAATGGATTCAACGTTCTCATTAGCTGAGCTTCCCGTGGTGTCGTTCATTTACCGTTCAGTTGTGATGCCACAGAGCCATCTGGTGGCAAAAAAATCTACTTACATTTTGGGCAGTCAGAAAATCAGTCTTTCTTTTCTCCCTTGCATTTCACAGGGGTGAAACATCAATGCAGCTAAGGAGGCTGTTAGAGTGCAGTTGTTTATTGACCAGGAATTACAAACTATCTTCTGTTTCACTTAACCTGAGTAAAGATTCTGCTTAGGTTTTTTTCTGTATCTAAATGTATCTATTCTAGTACTCTGATGTTTCCCAGATCAAAATATCCTGATCAGTGGAGGATGCAACCTATAGTTACCACGTTGTTCTGTATTCCACTGGTGCCTTTTTTTCAGAAATTTCAAAGCACCACTACAATTTAATGTACAATGCTCAGTGACCAGAATGGGAGCTGTTAGACCCTTTGGTATGTGGGAGCACTGACATGTTGCAAGGAGGAGGGTAGCAGGCCAGGAAAACCAGAAGAAGCATCCAAGAGTTCTGGGCATTCTTAGCTGACAGAAAGAAACACTAAAGATGGGACATCCAGGATGGGCAGATGTGGGGGGGCATGACTGCCTCTGAGATCACTACTGTGAGCTTTTGCCAGAAAGATCAGTCTGTGTGCCAAATGTGAGAATGAGTGAACCTAGTGCCAGCACAATATGCAGGTACAGAGGCAATAAGTGCTAGGAGCTGCTTTGCTCCAGTGGCTGAGTCATGATGCCACCAGAAGCTCAGCCTTGCTGCTGTACCTGTGAGAGGTTCCATTCACTGGTGCATTGCAATAGCGCAGCCACCCTGATGCAATGTAAACATGGCCTCAGGCTCTAGAGTTCTCAATTCATTTTTGAAAATGACTTATGGTGTCACTTAGAGACAATTAGATGTTCAAGAGGAGGATATGAGCCTTTACTTGTATGTGCCTGTCTTATTCTCTTGATCTTTTGTGCTTATTGCAGTGGTTTCTGTACAATGCAACCTTGTGTTGAGCTGCCTTGTCCAGAACTTATCCTACATCTCATGCTTATTGTCAAAAGGAAGTTTGTCCTGATAGGAGCTCAAATCTTCTCTATATCTGATAGTTGATATTTGTCTCAGCAGCTTGCATGTATGTCTGCAGGGGAACATGGAAGGAGTGAGGAAAACAGGCAGGAGGAGGGAGCTGTTGCCTAAAAAGGACAGTGCTGTGTATGAATTAACAATATTCCCTGCTCATACCCAAGAGCAATTCCCCACTGGAAGGAAACAGATTGAACACTGAGGACACTGCCCACAGCTCATTTTATTGGGGAGATCACACACACAAATCATTTATGACATTGCTACCTTGAATACATTTTCATAATTTAACCAAGTGTTCCCAAACGTTTTGGTCAGGGCAAAGCAGTTAATTGAGTCATAGGCAGCTGACAAAAGCATGACTGCACTGACAGCAAGTGCATGTGGTCTGAGAGGTGCAATGTGGTGTCCATCTACTGCAGAGAGATGTCCATCTACAGAGAGATGGTGAGGGTCACCAGTGCTACAGACCAGGTTATTCCTGCACAAGCCCAGCATGATTTGCACTAGATAACATGCTTGCTGTTCTGCAACTGCTTGCTTTCCATGGCTTGGTCAGTACCTTGGGACTTGCAGAGTTAACTAGTTATGGAGTTTGTGTAATCATTTATTGGGTTTGTTTTCCTTGTTCGTGGTGTAAAACAAGTAGGAAAGAGTAAAAACTGAGACAAAAAAAT
This sequence comes from Lagopus leucura, assembly GCF_019238085.1. Classification (NCBI taxonomy): domain Eukaryota; kingdom Metazoa; phylum Chordata; class Aves; order Galliformes; family Phasianidae; genus Lagopus; species Lagopus leucura. The sequence goes on from NW_024966950.1 coordinate 23,677, forward strand.
AAATATTCAGTTTAGACACCAGGAAACCTTTCCAGCAATGAAGATAATGTCTTTTGTCTGGGGAGTTCATTGAGTCAGCATTATGAGAAGTCTTTAAGAGTTTGTTAGACAGCCTCAAGTCAAACACCAGCAGAATTATTTCTACTGCCTCAAATTCTCCCTTTGTGACTTGGAGGTTCCTCAGCAATGTATCTAGCAGTGCTACTTCCTCATACAGACAGCCCAGGCTTCTCCTCCTGTGGTAGCAGTAGTGAGAGCTTTTATTCCTCAATAAAAGTTTTACTTGAATACACTAAGAATCTTTTACCATAAAGTATTTCTTATGTTGCTAGAAATTTTAAGCCCATTCTCATAGGTGTGTAACAGCTTCTATGAATAAAAATTCCTGTATGAATGCATGCAATTAGGAGCCTAAAGGAAATAAACAGCAAGAGTCTTTCTTTTTACAGATTGACATTTCCAAATGCCACTATCTAGTGGACTTGGATACAGCAGCTGAAGCCCCAAGGGAGCCAAGATACTCCTCCAACAAAGAGGAGTGGGTAACCATTGCCTACAAGCCATTCCTAGATGCTTCCAGGTATGTTTTATTGTTTGAAATTAGTGAGAGACTGACAGATCTGTGAACTGATTTTGTGCAATAGTCTGCTTACAGCAGCTGTATGCAGGAAAGAAAGATAAACTGGCAAATGCCAGCTTAAAATCCAGTTTCATGTAAGGGCAGCTTGCTCGCCACATTATAACCTTTGTCAAACCTGTATGTGCAGTGTTAATTACTTAGGTTGCTTTAGAGGATGAAGCAAGCCAGGAAGAGTAGGGGAACGAGGATTATTTTTAAAAGGAGTCCATCCTTTGTGCTTCTTGCTGATGTAATGTTTCTTCTTTTCCTTTCTAAAGAAGTAAGGTGTACATCATCTTTTCCCAGCAGACTTCTGAATCTGCAGTCTTGTTTCAGCCGAATTCGATAGATAGATGTAAGTCAGTCTCAGAGTGAACTCCTGTATGTTTTATGAAGCTGGCAGATGAAGAGAGGAGGCGGCCACAGTGAGTGCAAGTGACCAAGGTGACACCTTTATTAGACATTGGAGAGCTGCTGTAGCAGACCTCTGTCAGAATCAGCTCTTTGTTAGTCCTGCAGGGGTTGAAATTGCTATCCTCCAGGCAAACTGTGGAATCCAGTTTGTGAGACTGGGAGTATTTCTAATACATTCCTACAAAGACAGAAGCTCTTAGCTCTTTGGAGATGGGTATTTAGCCATTTAAAGCTTTGGCTATGTAGCTGTCATATCGGGGCAGACAGCACAAGATTCAGTGCCCTCTGGTATTCTATATGAGACATTATTACTTCCTCTTAATAGATCCCTTCAGGGAGTAGGGCTGGTGAAAGCAGTTAGGCAGTGAGAAATAGTGATGATATGCTTTTTCGTGGGGTTACTCTCATGTTCCTGGCTTGCTGACACGAATGAGTTTCCTTGCCATGGCTTTTTGTTTGCCTAAAGACCTGCTGCTGTGTTAGAGCAGGACTTCAGGAGAGGAGAATAAGGTGGCCAATGACTCTCACTAATGAGGCAAAAGAAGCATTTGCATGAGTATTGCAGAGGACTCCTTTTGCTGCTCTTCACCCCCAAATGTCTGAAGCTCTGTGCATTTCTGCTTTAAAGATACATACAGGTGCTTTTGCAGTGCTGCCTAGGATCAGTTACTACACTGGAGAGAAGTGCATAGCTTGGTAGTGAAGCAAGTCTTTGTCATTCTTCCCTGCTGTAATGCTATTTCCATGAGTTGTTCTATGAAATTTTTCTTCCTTTCTTTCTTTTTTTTTTTTTTTTAAATTCTTCTTCTTATCAGGGAAAATGTATAAAATGAAATAATTGCCCTTTTTAGAGCCAAACACCAGCACACTGCCAAGCATAAATGTCTGTCTGGCTGCTCAGGATTGTGGCTGAATCCAGAAGAAGCTGAGTGCTTCTTGATAGTAACTTATTTTTAAGCAAAGCAGCAGAAACTTGTACGATCATTTTGATTTGAGTAACAGGTTGGGTTCTTGTAGCAAAAGTAGAATCTCATCGCGGGGCAGCAGCTTGTTGCAAGGAGTCTCAGATGCTCAGACTGGAGAGCATCCTGACTGAGGAAGCAATGAGATGAAAGGGCTGGAATGAGACATTAGGTGCTGGAAATTTATGAGCTGGAAAGATCCCAGAGCCAATGGGTCTGTGGGGAGAGATCTTCCCCAAGTGTGACGTGAAGGTTTGAGGGAAGGGTCAGTGGAAGTGCATCAGGAGCTTCATGCAATGAACCAGGCTGTGTGTCTCTGAACGTGTCCCTCCCCCTGCCAGCTCAGTGGAATGATGCAGTTCTTAAAGCTGGCACCTGCTTCCTTGCAGTGAGTGGGAAATGCCCCTTGCTACTTAGCAAGTAAGTGTAAAAGCACTGTGAAAATGCAGCTTTTTTTGATGAATGGGAGGAGGGAATAGAAGAGTGTTACTTCAAACTGAGCTGTGAGGGAAGCAGGCAGTGGAGATTTCAGGTCTGCAGCTCAGTGTCTGCAGAGCAAGGAACGTTTAGAAATAAAACAAAAATCCCTGCAGATCTTGTTCTCTGAAAATAAACATGCTCCTGCTGAACTGGAGGCTTCTGGAACTCACTGTCTCACATTGATGTCAGCAAGTGTAAATCTCAGCTGGCTCTGATAAGTGATGCTGTTAATTGAATTAGAGAGCACTCCAAGCTGCAATTATGCTCCTCAGGAAGCTGCTTTGTCCAGGTCCATTTAATTCTATATTGGCTGAGCACTCCAATCCTGGCACAGGAGAGGGGGAATAGCTGACAGCTCCCTGCAGAGGAGCCCATTTTCCAGCTCTTTAGGCTGAGCTGCCTGCTCACTCCAAACACTTGTGCTTTCACACATAGATGCTCCATCGCAAAAAAAAAAAAAGTATTCTTAGTGTAAGATTAATGATTCAGTCACCTTATGCTAGAATATCATTACCCTGGTTTGATAGGTGACCTTCTCATTCTCCTCGGTGATGCTTTCCTTATTTCATGAAATGGTTTCCATGCTTTTATTTTACAAGTAGCTAGATCACTCATCTGGGGCATAGAGATTCTCAGAGAGCTTTGGTCATGAGCTTCTGTTGCACACCTGTGTCCTGAAGGTGTGAGGTCTGACTCATGTGGCATAGATTGAGCTTCTTACTGCCTGTTCTTTCTGGCATTCCCTTCTCTTCTTCCTTGTGAAGCTTCATTCTAAATTGTCTGGAGTGAGAAGTTCAGGTTGCAAGATGCAGTTAGGAAGAACCCCCCCACCCTCATATGTTTCCAGCTGCTTCCACTCCATGTCAATCTCTGCATTTGGGAGTAGTGACATGAACATCTTCACTTTATCCTTGCTTCCACTGGTGTTAGTAGAACAGGGCTGTTGAGGCCAACAGGTAATTTGCGGAAGTCTGCTCAGCACTAAGTAGCACTGTGCTCCCAGTTCTGCTGGGCCTACTGTCTGCAGTGCACCTCTGTCCCAACTGGAAACTACTCTGGGTGATGCAGCTATTGTTTCTCTAGAAACAAATAACCTGACCCTGCCATCTTTGAAGCTCTCCAAGACCTGAGCAGACTTTGCCTGTTGCCTGGCTCTGACCTGGAGACAGCCTTTCTGTAGCAGTGTTCCATGTCGCTTGGAGTGACTGTGGACTTCATCTTGCCACCAACACATTGCTTATGAGCAGTGTGCTGATTGAGGCTACACACTCATGACCTCCTGGGGCCAAATTTAGAAGCAAATGCAAATAGAACATTATATATGTTAACTGCCATCTTTGTATATATGTCATCTGTCATCTTCACCCCTTCCGTGCGCTATCTGTCTGATGAAGCGAGGTGGCAGGAGGTAAAGATTTGTCTGACTTCAGAATTGTCTCATGCTTTTTGTGCTGCAGAAGCATCATCAACTGTGAACTAGAAGCAAGGCCTCCAGGACTCTGCTCCTTTGTTACCAGCCACAGAGAGCACTACCTTGCCTTTGTCCATCCTGGAGTCTTTGTTTTATTGAGAAAGTTGTTGCTTAGCAGGCACAAAGACTGAGCTTATCGCTGTGGTGTGGTATCATTTGCCATGACATTTTCAGGGATTCATATTTTTATATGTCAGTTTCAGGCCCCTCACTACAAGAAAGACAGCGGGGCCTTGGAGTGTGTCCAGAGAAGGGCAACGAAACTGCTGGGGGATCTGGAGCACAGCCCTTATGAGGAGCTCCTGAGGGAGCTGGGATTGTTCAGTCTGGAGAAAAGGAGGTTCAGAGGTGACCTCATTGCACTCTTAACTACCTGAAGGGAGGCTGTGGTGAGGAGGGGTTTGGCTTCTTCTTGCAGGTAACAAACAGGGCCCAAGGAGATGGCCACAGGTTGTACCAGAGGAGGTTTAGGTTAGACATAGGGAAAAACTTCTTCTCTCAGACAGCAGTCAGGCACTGGAATGGCTGCCCAGGGAGGTGGTGGAGTCGCCGTCCCTGGCAGTGTTCAAGAGGTGCCTATGAGATACGGCTTAGTGCTTGTGGTAGCAGTGGTGATGGGAGGATGGTTGGACTAAATCTTGTAGGTCCTTTCCAAGCTTGTGATTCTATGATTCTGTGAAAAGAGCAAAACTCCAAAATTTCTGTGTTCATCAAAGTTTGTCTGCCTTCAGGCACTTGTGGAAGAATAGATGATCAGAAAGATTGGATAGAGAAGAGGCAATGCCAGGAGTTAAACACAGCCTTGCTATCTTTCACCTTCAGGATGTGCCCTGATGAGTGGGAGGCAGCTGTATGATTCTGAAGGCCCACAGGGCTATACTGTCTGCTCTTTGGACCCTGATAACCTGGAACTAAGCTGCTTTTGATAAATACCCTTCTTTTGATAAATACCTCACTCTAACATCCTATTGGAATGGTTAGCAGGCAAGCTGACTCCCTCAAGTTGGTGATGCTGGCACAAACCAGTTTTGGTCCCATGGACAAGAAGAAAAAGGGACTGGGCTTGGTATGCTTGTTCCATTGGCATTCCTTACATCACTGACTCACCAGCACAGATATTTTGCAAACCTTCTTTTGTGTTGCTTTGAACTAATGAATACGTTAAGAATGATCTATCTTTCCCTTTCTGGTTTCAGGTCTTCAAAGCTGCTGCGTGCATTCTACGTCCCTGTCCTCTCAGAAAGGTACACACAGTATGCAAACTACACTATTCTGAAATCCCGCAGATTGAAACAAACCAAGAGAAAAACAGCAACACACCTGGGTAACAAAACCAACTGACACTCTGGGACAGCTGCCTAAGCCTTCTTCAGTTTCCTTTCTGAAAGATTGTGCTTGTAAGATCCACTAATAAAGATTTCCATGAAGTGATTTTACTCTGCAAGCTTCCTGCTGTAAGGATACATCATCTGCTTTCAGTTCTCAGAGCCAGGTGTCTGCTATGCCTGCACAGAACCTATTGGTTTAGAACCAGCTGGAACATCCAGCACCACCTACAAACATACTATCTCTGCTGCTCCCTACCCGTTATACCAGAAAAGAGAAAAATGGAAAATAAAAAGAAATTACAATATCAGGTTCTGTTCCAGGTTGTAGTCTGGCATGTGGAAAATCCAGCTTTACTCCCCATCTCTCTGATGCTGCGCAGAGAAAGCAGAGAAAGCAGAGGTTGAACTGTAAGAGAAACTTGGAAGTGTAGGGAGAGGCATTCTGAATCCTCTGCCTTTCTTTGGAAAGTCTTTCAATGGCATTGTGCTCTGATAGAGACAGCTTATATACATATGGTAAGAGCAAAGGCACTTTGGTTGATGGCAGCCTGGAGAATGCAGTGTGCTACTCCCACTGTATGGGGAAATAGACTGAAGCTGGGACTGTGAATTTAAACTTGGAAAGGTTTAGGGGGATCATTTGTGATGTTGGTGTCCTGGCCTTGCTCAGAGAATGGACTTTACCCCCATGTGAGTATCCTAAGAGTCAAATGTGGAGCTCAAGGATTTCTGCTGTGCAGTTGGTGTGCTGCGTGAGTTGGTTTGGGGCTGTGCTCACAGCATTCCCTCCCAGCCTTCAGCCTGCACTTCCCCTCGTGCAAACACACGTCAAACAGGGCCCTGCAGTGGTGAACCAAAATCAGATCTGTGGCCCTGTTTGTTTCCTCTCCCCTTGCTAATCTCTGACCTTAAATAAAGAAACAAATGTAGCTGAAGAATCAGCTGCACCTCTCCCTGGTGCTGTTTGTGCAACTGTTCTATGCTGTCGTAGCCCTTAATCTCATGTTTAATGTGAAAAGACAGTGCAGTAAAGATGTGTTTTAAATGGCTGTGGCTGATCCACCTTCCTCTCTAGTTTAATTCATAAGTCAGGGCTGTTGTACACTGCCCAGTTTGAATGCGGTTGCGTGTGCAAAGAGGTTTGTTCCAAAAGGTAAAGCCATGTCCAAAAAATCCCCCCAAGCACATTTGTAAAGGGGTTTTGTAGTTTGCTTTTCTGATTTCGTTAGCAAACTTGTGGGGAGGGCCTTCACATTTTTTGTTTGTTGTTACTTTGACCTTTATTAAAGCAAATGCATGATCTTGTTACGAGGAGACAGGTTTGGAACAGCTAATTTATAATCTGTATTAAAAAAATAAAATCTCGTGGCTAGCAACCTTGGGGACGAACGATCAGACCAGAGACTGCTCCAGGGGTTCCTAGCCCTGGGCAGGAGGGAGGCTGTGCCATACCTGCTGGGGAGCGTGCTGGGACAGTGCCTGCAGACTTGGATTGATTTTTGTAGCCTTCATCTCTGTTCTTCAGGGGTCGAGGTGTGTGGAGCAGGCAGCTTCCTGTGTTGCATTACAGCATGCAGATCTCTGTAAAGCATGGTGTAATGCTGCAGGGATCAGAATGAAATTTGGTACCTACTACAATGATGTTCAGTTTCGAGTCTCTCTCAGGATTTGGGTCCACCTGACATCCAGCAGGAGGTACCGAGTGGGTCTGCTGTGTGTTTATTTTGCTGTAAGAGGGGCTTCAAGTGGTGGTGGTTGAGAGAACCCCTGGTAATGGAATTCTGTTCTTCTGAGCTCCCATCTCTGCAGATGCTGCTGGGGGAATGAACTGTGAATTTCTTTTTCCTCCAGCATCTGTCCAAACCTAATAATCATCCCAGCCCTGCTAAGATTCTGCATTTTCCTATGAGTAACTTCATGTGTGTTTCAGATTCAGGTGGAGACCTGCTTGCCTGGAGAAGAACTGAGGAGGCCCCATCTGTCTGCTTTGCAAACTCCAGCTCTGTCTGCTAAGCAAACAAGGTCAGTGTGGATGCACAGGGCCCAGCAGCAACACCCAGGAGGACTCTGGATACAAACGCAGTGCTGTTGCTGCCTGCTGCCCAGCTCTGTGTTGGGGCAGCAGCAGTGCAGGGTTGGGGTGCTGCAGCCAGGGCATGTCAGGAGCCCTTGGCTGTGGGGCCAGGGAAGATGCTGAGGTGAAGGTGGAGGCTCCTGGATCTCCTCCAAGTGTGTGCACATAATTAGGTGGGTCTGACTAGGGAGCTAGGGAGCTGTGTTCTCTTGCAGTACTGTTGCTTGCTTGCCCTGGACCTCTATGGATCCTGCTTGGAAGGCGAATTACAAATATATAATGATTATATATATTATAATATATAATGATATATATATATCATATATATATTATATATGATTATAAATATATCAGAAACAGCCTTCAGACAACTTCTGGTAGGACAGAGCAATCTTTTTATGTTCCATGCAGCACAGAGAAGGTTGCTCTGGCCTTCTCTGGTTTCTAATAGTCCCCTGTGGCACTGGTGTAATACTTGTCCTGCCAAGAGTGGGTAGAGGTGTTCTCAGGAGGCTTCCTCTGCCCTGTGCTTAAACAGGCTGGTTGGAAAGACTGTCTTAGAGCAGAAGGAGCAGGGCAGAAATCAGATCACTGCCATTCCTCTGCCTCAGAACACGTGGTCCATGTGCTGCCCTGGGCTGCAAAGCCCAGCCCTGTTTCTCCTCCATACAACCAGGAGGCTGTTTGGACCTTTCCTGTTTTCAGTGTCTGCCTTCTCCTTGGTTGGGGCCGTTCACTTTTAAGATGTTGTGTCTGAATCAGCAAGAAGCAGCAACAGGGCTGCTGGATGAAGGCTTTGTGGTGAGTTCATTGGCTGTTGCCCATACCCGATTGGGTTTGAGCCCAGCCCTGCGGTCAAGGCACAGCAGTAGCAAATCTAGAGACTTGGTTTTTCACCTTGATTTTGGGGCAGATTGCATTCCATATCTCTAACATTCCTTCCAGCTGCAAAATCTTTGAGACAGGTGCAGTCCTTGCTCGCATGTCACAGCACATTGCAGTGTGTGTTCCTGGACTCTGCTCAGTACTGCTGCAGCTGTGCAATCCTCAGCTCACAGCTTCTCAGGAATATGCTCTGGGGACTTCCAGAGCAGAGGGAGGATGTGCAGATGCAGCATTAGGAGCAGTCTGTGTCTTTTCAGCTGGGGATATACAGGGAGAGTGGAGTAAAGTGTGGGGATGGAGGAAAGGAGGAGGTGGAGCAGAGAACTGTGCATGTGTGAGAAGGTTGCTTGGCTCAGGTGATGAGGGGAAGGTTGGGAGGGACTGCTGACAGAAAAGCTTAATCTACTCTCGGCTTCCAAGCATTGTTATGATCCTTCAGCTTTTCCTGCTTCCCATGCAGCATCCTTGGCAGGCTGATGGCCACCTGCAGCTCTCAGGGATGGGGACAGCAGTTTGCAAATGGAGAGGTTTACTGCAAAGAATAGACCTGTTCTGTTAGGCCGACCTGTCTCTGGAACCTGTGGCTGTAAGAACTCACCCGTAAGTGGGGTCACACAGGTAGAAATCTTTGCTTTCAGTCCCATTCATCCCTTCCAGTCTCGCTTAACTGCCTCCTTTCACTTAGCCTTCCTGTCTTCAATCTAGCAGAATTGACTGACAGATACTTTATTTCTGTTGGTCCAAAGCAAATAGTTATTCTTGTACAGGGGCTGATGCAGAAGCCACAGCTGTGTGGGCCTTATCCAGCTAGAGCAGCTCTGGAGCTGGGAGCTGCTGAGAAGACGTGCAGTCCTCCACCACTCTTTCAGCAGGGAAACGGGTAATCTAATTTGTGTGAGAGTGGATAACAAAGAAGAACTGATAGCTGTAGGATTTTTTTTCTTTTTTTAGCATCATAAAAATGCCCTGGGTTTCTGGTCACAGCATATATCTCATAGTATTTGGGCAGGGAGGTATTTTCTTCTAAATGCAGGCAAAGAAGAGTTTACAAGGTGCTTGCCTACAGACACAGGGCTGATAGGACTGCATTTTTACACACCCCTGTTTACTCTTGGTGTCATGTGAATTTCTTGTGAGTTTGCAGCCTGTTCTCTAGATTGGGGATGCTTTTGTTCATGAGCAGAGCCCTTGTGCAGCTCAGAACTCCAGTATCACATTCCAGAATTTGCTAAGACATTTCCTTGTTCACCCCAGTGTCATTTCCTCTGTGCCAGATCCACCCCCACAAGGAGGAGAATGAGCTGGCTTTTTCCAGTCAACATTTGTTCTTCCACACAAGCTGTTTGAATACTGTCTCTCTTGTTTTGGTATTTGTTTCTTCTGTCTTGCTGGAGTCTTGCCCCAAAGTCTCCCACATTGGCAGCTCTTGTTTGTGTAGCAATGACTCATAGAAGGCAACGTAGTGGGAGCTTTCCAAAGGTTGCCAGATCGTGTTTTCATTTTCTGTTGCATATGGAGCATTTTCCAGCTTGTCTCTTTGAAGAAAGAAGAGAGTTTGGGAAGAGGAAGTCACAGGATCATTTACTCATTCAGTCCTGCGGTGAAGTCTTGGTTCTGCTGCAGTTTTTGAGAAAACTCCCATTGTCTCTAGTGGAGTTTGTGTACGTTGTTATCAGGATGAGGACATCCCAGGCTTGTTTTGGACATTCTCACCTCCCCACTTTCCTGCCTGTTTATCTGTGCTCCATCCCTGTGTCTTCGGTCTGCAGTCCATAGAAGGGCCTCATTGGAGGGGAGCTCAAAGCCGGTGGGCCAGTGCCACCCCTGGCCGTGGGCAGGGCTGGCCCCCACCAGCTCAGGCTGCCCAGGGCCCCATCCCACCTGGCCTGGAGTGCCTGCAGGGATGGGGCACCCACAGCTCTCTGGGCAGCAGTGCCAGCGCCTCACCAGCTCATTGCATGTGCTGGCGGTGAGTTCTGGCTACATTTTTCCATGTCATCAGGTCTTCGGCTTGTGCACTGCTACCATGCTAACCTGGTCTCTGCTGGTGATAATCCGTGCTTGCATTCCTTGCAGCGTAAAGGTATCAGGGATGCTCACCAACAATATTTTTGGGGGAATCCTGGTAGAAAACTTTCCCCAGAGCAGTCATTATTTATTTATTTATTTTATGTGTCCATCACTTGCTTTATCACTGCAAGCTTTTGATGCAGCAGTTCCCTCTATTTTCAATTACTGTGACACTCAGTTTCCCTATTACTGCAAATTTGTGTAATCTCTGTGCAGCTTTTTAAAGAGAAGAATTATATTGGCTGCCCTGTCTCTCATGCATTCACTGTTGTTTTTATGACTCACTAACAAGAAGCCTCGTTGTGCAAATCATTCAGTGTTGTAATATTTGACTCTGGTAGGAAATTTTTTCCTCTGCTGGTAGGGGAAGGCATTGCATTCTGCTACGTAGCCAAGTGAAATCTATCTTTGTGCCTGCAGAGCTGAGGCAAAAAAAAATCCCCTGCACTGGACCTTGTGCTCTGTGGCTCCTGCCCAAGTGAGGCTGCTCCTGAGATTTATAATAGGTGGGGCAGTTAGCTTGTGGGAGTATATTCAAAGCTTCTGTGTGTGGGAGAGCACCACAGGTTTGAAAGGTGATTCGCAGTACTTCATCTTGTTTAAAGTCCAGATAGCCAAGACTGGGAAGCAGTTTGATGAGAAGAAGCTTGACTTCCTATGGGGAAAATCATGGAACCTTTACATGTACTACTTATTTCCTTGCAGGAAAAGGAGGAGATTCACACTCATCCATCCCCAAAGCCACACTGTCATGACTTTGTCTTTTCAAGGCTGTCCGGGTCCCTCTGGATGGCATCCCTTCCTGCTGTTGTGTCCGCTGCACCACTCAGCTTGGTGTCATCCAAAAATTTGCTGAGTGTGCACTCAAACCCATCTTCTGTGTCATTGATGGAGATGCTGAAGAGCTCTGGTCCCAAGAGGGACCCCTGGGGGACACCACTCATCACTGGCCTCCACCTGGACATGGAGCCATTGACAGCAGCCCTCTGGCTGCGACCATCCAACCAATTCCTTATCCTCCAAATAGCCCAGCCTTCAAATCCATTTATCTTCAATTTAGAAAGAAGGATGTGATGTGGGATCATGTCAAAAGCTTTGCAGAATTTCAGATGATAGATGATATTAATTTTTCTTCCTTAGTCCACTAGTGCTGTGACTGTTCTAAAAGGCCACTATAATGGTGAGGTACAATCTGCTCTTGGTGAAGGCATACTGACTTTCTCAGATCACCTCCTTGTCTTACAGGTACCATAACATCTCTTCCAAGATACGTTCTGTGATATTCCCAGGCACAGAGATGAGTCTCGCTGGCCTGTAGTTCCCTGGGTCTTCCTTTCTACCCTTCTTAAAAATGGGAGTGATGTTTTCCTTTTTCCAGTCAGTAGGGATCTCGCCATGACTTCAAATATGACGGAGAGTGGCATGGCCCCCATGTTAGCCAGTTCCATCAGGATCTTTGGATGTGTGCCTTTGGGCCCCATAGACCTGTACACGTTTAGTCTCATCAAGGGGTCTTGAACGTGCTCTTCTCTTACAGTAGGAGGGATTTTGTTCCCCTGACCCTCACCTCCAGAGACGCAGGGATCTGAGAGACATGGGAAACCTTGTTGCCGGAAAAGACTGAGGCAAAGAACATGTTTGAGTACCTCAGCCTTCTCCACATCTGTAGTTGCCAGTTCCCTCTTATTTATCTGAAGCTGTGCACTGTCCTTGACCTTTCTCTTCTGATAAATATACCTATAGAACCCCTTCTTGTTATTTTTTACATCCCTTCCCAATTTCAGTTCATTCTTTGTCTGGGTTTTCCTAGTCCTATCTTCACATGTCTGGACAGTATCCCTGTATTCCTCCTAGGCCATGCATCCCTCATTCCACTGCCTGTCCATTTTCTTTTCATCGCTCTGTTTAACCAACAGGTCCTTGCTCAGCCATGCTGCTTTCCTGCCTCCACTGTTTGATTTCTTATACTCAGAGCTCTTGTGCTCTCTGAAAGGCGTCCTTAAACAGAGCTGCCAGCTCTGTTCCACTCCTATGTCCCTAAGGACAGTTTCCCAGGGGATCTCATCCAATAATTCCTTAATCAGCCTGAGATTTGCTCAGTGGCAGTTCTTTGCAATCTATCAATTTCTTAACATACAGGGCAACAGTTCCCCTCTTCCTTCCCTCTTATCTCTTTTAAAGTGTCTGTAGCTCTCAACTGCAGTGCTGCAGTTGTGTGATTCATCCTCCCATGTTTCTTTGAGAGCAATTGGGTATTTTTTTTCTAATTGCTCTATGGTTTCCAACTCTTCAACATCTTTCCATGGTACATGATGTCTTTTTATATATTTTGTAGTCCTCACTGCAGCTTCATTCAACCCAACTTGAGAAAATAGAAATGGATAGTAGCTCTCCAGCTTTATCAGGTATGATGACCTCTTCTTGACGTTGCATATGCAGACCTTTGGCAGCTTCAAACCTCACTAGATTGTCACAGAATCACAGAATGGCCAGGGTTGGAAGGGACCTCAAGGATCATCAGTCTCCAACCCCCTGCCACATGCGGGGCCACCAACCTCCACTTTTAATACCACGGACCCAGGCCACTAAGGGCCCCATACAACCTGGCCTTGAACACCTCCAGGATGGACGGGGCATCCACAGCCTCTCTGGGCAGCTGTTCCAGCATCTCACCACTCTTTCTGTAAAGAACTTCCCCCTGGCATCCAACCTAAATCTCCCTTCCCTCAGCTTAAAAACACTTCCCCTTGTCCTGCAGTTATCTTCCCTTTCAAAGAGTTCATTCCCCTCCTGTTTGCAGGCTCCCTTTAGGTACTGAAAGGCCGCAATGAGGTCACCCCACAGCCTTCTTTTCTCCAGGCTGAACAAGCCCAGCTCCCTCAGCCTGTTAAAAAATTCAGTTGAATGCTGATGATGTTGAATGATGATGATGGTGTTGCTGGAAGCCACTTATGTGTTTTTGAAGGCCAGCTGATTGTTGCTGGAGGCTAACTGGGTGTTTACAAGCAGTTGCACACTGTTGGAGGCCAACTGGATGTTGCTGAAAGCCACCTGGGTATTGCTGCAGGCCTCCTGGGTGTTGCTGGAGTTACTGTTGGAGGCCAACTGGGTGTTAACAAGTGGTTGCATGCTGTTAGAGGCCAACTGATTGTTGCTGGAGGCCAGCTGGGTATTGACAAGTTCTTGCACACTGTTGGAGGCCATCTGGGCGTTGCTGGAGGCCAACTGGGTGTTTCCAGAGGCCAGCTGAGTGTTGACAAGCTGTTGGATGCCAACTGGGTGTTGCTGGAGGCCAGTTGGGTGTTGCTGAAGGCCAACTGGCCCCTTTTGGTGGTCTGGGGGCTCACAGCTAGGTGGGGGACCTTCTGTCTATGCTGGTGGTAGTGAACCTTCAGATTGCCACACATGGTGAACTGGTTGCCACAGACACTACAGCTGTAGAGCCGTTCACCCATGTGGGACCTCAGGTGGATCTGCCAGGCACTTTCACTCCCAAAGCCCTTTCCACAAAACCCACACTCGTGTCATGTCCCCCCCATATCCCCCACACTGAAATTTGGGGGGTGGGCCAAGACCACCGTCGTCACCCCAACTCCATGGTAGGGTGTTGCCAAGAAGAAAGCAGTGGCATGAGGTTGGTTTTTTGGGGGAAAAAGTGGGAAAAAAGGTTTCCCCATGATGAAATGCAGCTTTTTGTGAGGGGGGGGAGGTGAGGCAGGGAGGGCATGGGATTTTGGGGTGCTCAGAGCCCCCAGGAGGAGGACCTGGTGACAGATGTCTTCAGTCAGCTGCATCTGGTGGAGCTGACACTGTTGCAACACCCGTAGCTCATCCAAGTGGCAAACAGGTGCTTCAGTCCTCTCATTAAGGACTCTCCAATTACTTACACCCCTCACACTTTTCTGGTGTCACTGATTCTATTACAGGTACCAATTGGTTGGTCCAGTTTAATGTGGTTGTCCTTTCCTTGTCCTTTCCACTTCACCTCTCCTTTTTCCATCCCCAGAGCCCCATCTCCCTTGTACAGGGGCACTTCTCTCTGAGCACAGAAAAGAATCCAGCCTCCCTTTTCTTGTACTTTGCTACAGTCTGTCACCTCAGGGTTGAAAGCTAGCTTAGTTTCTTCCCCTTTGCAGGGACTCACCCATGCTAACTGCCGTGCAGCAGGATAGATGTATGTCTTGATCATGTCTGTCTGAGCGACAGGTATATGGCTTGGAAGATGATGGTGAAACAACTGCTGTCGGGTCAGCAGACAGAGCACAAGAAAGTTAATGGGTTGGGACATCTGCTTGAGGTGTGGCTTCTGAGATGGTGGACCTTTCCTTGCAATAGGAAACAGAAAGAAAAAGGTCAACCATCACAGAGTGCAACTTTGAAGGTGAAGAAGAAATGTCCCTCAAAGGGTGATGCAGTGGTGTCAGAAGTCACACAAGGAGTCTGTGATCAGCCCATGCCTTTGTGTTTCAGTGACCATTTGGTGAGGATGGAGAGATACTGGTGAGGGTATGGAAATGACAGAGCAAGTTGGAAAAGTGAGGAGGATGGCTACAGCCTGCAGGGAATGGGGGCATGTGTGGGACAGTGTAGGACAGCAGTGGTTACGGTGGATTGCACCGGTGAGGCTGGAAGGCCCTGACAGCACCAAGGTCTTTGTCCCCTTTGCTCTGGCACCTGTTTTGTTATTGCAACCCATGAGGAGATGCATGGTCCACATGGCACTGAGACCTTGTTTTTTCCTGGCGATACTGAGGGAAGCCTGGAGGTGTTGTTTGATTCTCCTTCATTCAGTATTGCACATCCTACATCCCACTGCTCAGGAAGGGCCATGATGAGGAACAGAAATCTCCCTTCCCAAGGTCTGGGGGGCAAGGCTCAGTTTTTTTGCTTCATCAATCAAAGCAAAGGCTTTCAGAGGCATCAGAGCTGTGTATCAAGTGCCCTTGCCTTCCTGTAATCATGGCCTCCAATTATCTTTTCTAACGAGTCCATGGGGAGGCATGTCATTAATGGCCCTCTCTGGGTCCCATTAATACTTCAAGACACTTTAGCATTTCCTTCTGACTTTATCTTCCGGAGTGGTGACATCAGTTTCCTCTCAATACCTGAGGCTCATTGACTTGTCACCATGGGACTCATTAAAGTGCAGAGTGCCTTGACAAGCCACTTTCATTTAGTCTTACAGATGTATGGTTAATTAGATTTCAAGAGTGCAGTTAAAAAGAAAGTTTTCAGTGACTACATACTAAAAAAGAATGTTTTATTTTTCCAGATGTTTTTCCTTGCTTTTCATTTTAGACAAATAGTGATAGCAACATTCCCCAACTGATATTGATCCAGGGTGTCCCCTAAGGAGATCTGGGCAGGTGGGAAAAACAGTCTCTTGAGGATGGACGCCGTATAGATAATCTGATTGCTCACCTCCCCAGGTGTGCCATTTCTCTCATTGGTCACCTGAGACTTGCTTCACTTTTCTTTACCTCTGATTTCTCTGCTGTTGTTAAAGCTGGATGTTACAGCTCTTTTCCACCAACTTTTGCCTGCTTTCCTTGGAGAATTGACTGCAGACAGCCACAGAAAGGTTTATTTATTTATTTAAAGTAAAACGGATAAGATCTATGAGAACAAGAAAGCACGGTCCTCAGCTCTGTGCCAAATCCAAGCTGTCTCTAATGAAGTTTGTTTTTGTCTTGTGCTGCAGAGGTCAGCTGGGTTCTCTTAGGGATCCTTGGCAGAAGGATTGGCCACAGTGGCATGGCTGTAATTAGAGAGTTATTATGTATGTGTGTAAACATATATATATATATATAAAACGATCAGTGTTGCTTACGAGCTACAATTTCTAGCACTTGATGTAGCTGCACACCATTTTTAGAATTCTCAGTTGCATAAACTTTTCAGCCACCTGGACCCTCTGCAGATGGCATACAATTCTTACTCGTCAGCATGCAAGACATCCACAGCCTGGGCTCAGACTGTGTTAGAAGGACATGAGCTCAGTCCTCAGTCCTCAGAGGAAGAAGGCAGCAGGGGAAGCACCCCTGGCCACAGGGGAATCGTGGACCTGGTCATTAAGTGGAGGCTGTGGGCTAAGTCTAGGACTTGTAGCTGCTTGATTTTACAGACCGTGCTCCTGTGCTCTCACACTTCCCTGTCCAGCCAACAAATGTCACCATATCTTGGCAACCCAGCACCAGGTTTTTGATAATGCTGGTGGGTGCAACCCCTGCCAAGGGTGTCCCACACCCTTGTAGCATCCCAGCGCTTGGCCTGGTGTTGTGCCAATCATCCCACAACGGAAAAAAACCAAAATGTTTCCACTGACACCAGCCTAAGAGTCACATACTGATCAGCAGTGCATACTTGTTTTCTCTAACATTATTTCCTTCTCACAGGAAGAATAGAGGAAAACCATTCCTCAAGTCATGTAAATGCAAACCAGAATTCATTTACTTAAGAGCAGATCAGATTTAAAATAATATCTCGTATCCTATGGGACTGTCCAATAGAGAGAGGAGCAATAACTATCCTGGAAATCCTCCACTGCTCGTTTTTTCTTCACAATACGTGTGTCTAGATTTGAAGTAGATTTGCCATCACATTTTCTCATGTTGTTCTCATGGTAACTCAAGGTAACACAGGTAAAACCACATGGTGGCACAGAGGGTGGGGGGAATTCTTGTATGCATTTCTATCATACGTGTGAGACTGGGGATAGGAAGCAGCTGCTAGGAAAAGAATCAACTCTATTGAGGTTGTTGTAGGGCCCTTTATTTTGTTTAGGTACTCAGGAGAATGACAAGTGGCATTTCTCTTGGAGAATGTTTTCACAGAAAACCAAAGGGGAAGAAAACCAACATGAGCAGACGACAGGTTCTGACAATCAAGAGTTTTACTATGAATGATCTGCAGAAGAAGAAAGACAGATGTCTACTTCTGAAAAGTCTGCTCATCTGTTTCTTCAGGGCACCCCTGAGCTCCCGGTTCCTCATGCTGTAGATGATTGATGATGATTGTAGATGAGGGTTCACTGCTGGGGAAACCACTGAGTACAGCACTGCCACAGCCAGGTCCAGGGATGGGAAGGAGATGGAGGGTGGCTTCAGGTAGGCAAAAGTGCCAGTGCTGACAAACAGGGAGACCACAGCCAGATGAGGGAGGCACGTGGAGAAGGCTTTGTGCCAGCCCTGCTCAGAGGGCATCCTCACCGCAGCCCTGAAGATCTGCACATAGGAGAGCACAATGAAAACCAAGCACCCAGATGCAGAAGAGAGACTAACCACAAGAAGAGCAACTTCCCTGAGATAGGAGCTGGAGCAGGAGAGCTTGAGGATCTGGGGAACTTCGCAGAAGAACTGGTCCACAGCATTCCCTTGGCAGAGTGGCAGTGAGAATGTACTGGCAGCGTGCAGCAGAGCATTGAGGACCCCAGAGCCCCAGGCAGCTGCTGCCATGGTGGCACAAGCTCTGCTGCCCAGGAGGGTCCCATAGTGCAAGGGCTTGCAGATGGCAATGTAGCGGTCATAGGACATGACAGTAAGAAGAGCACACTCAGCTGTAGTACAGAAAAAGAGAAAAAATACTTGTGCAGCACATCCTGTGTATGAGATGGCCCCACTGCCCCAAAGGAAATTGGACATGGCTTTGGGAAGAGTGGTGGAGATAGAGCCCAGATCACAGAAGGCAAGGTTAAGGAGGAAGAAGTACATAGGAGTGTGCATATGATGATCACAGACTACAGCCATGATGACGAGACCATTGCCCAGGAGGGCAGCCAGGTAGATGCCCAGGGAGAGCCAGAAGTGCAGGAGCCGCAGCTCCTGCAGATGCATGGATGTCATGCACAGACACGTGTCTGTGAATGCCAGGAGGAGGAACTCAGTGGTGGAGGTGCTGTTAGACATCTGCTCTGTCTGGGCACAGGGACCTGTCGAGGGAGGAAAGGGCCATAACAAATTAGGAGATGCTTCTCTGATCAAATCCTGTAACTCTTCTCACAGAAGACCCCCGATGTACCTTGTCTTTCAGAGAATATTGTATTGATTAAGCCTTGATTAAGCCCTGGTTGGCTCTAAGGTGATCACAGGGAACAGGAGCACTGCAGGAGTCTGTTCAGCCTACAGCAGTAGGTAAATAGGAACATGCACTGACCTCAGAACATATCCACTCATAATATCAAAAACCTTACCAGCATTGTCCTTACCAATTCACCCAACTACAGAACAGCACCATAAGGTTGGATTTCATTGATTTTAATTTAATTGCCTCACCACACCAAAGGAGTGTTAAGGCATCCTGCATCCTGCATCAATGCATTGGCATTGCCTTTGCACTCCAAGTGAAATCTTTTGGGTCCCACTAGGCAAAGGGACTATTCATTACTGCAGAGTGAAGAGAGCCACTCTGTCCATCAGCCCTGGTCTCAGCTGTGCTGACAGCTCTTTGAGAAGGAGGATGATTGCTCTTGTGTGTTTCCTTGTGAAAAACCTGCACACTGCTGAGAGCAGACAAATCCAGATTCCAAATGCAGAGGAACAAAACAATCACCCAGCCTCATTTTAGCTGAGGAGGATCTCAGTGCTCCTCACCTCGGCAGAGATAGAGAGGACTCACTGTAAATTCCCATATGGAGCCATGCATGGCTTTAGCACTAAGGTGACTCCTCCATGGGGCTAAGAGAGAAGGCACAGATACTACAAGAGAGGTGAGAGCCCTTCTGGAGGGCAACCTGCATCTCAACAAGAATCCCAGGGAAAGACAAGGGAATGTCTTGGAGACAGGGTGTCCTGAAGGAAGGAACAGGTCCTTGTGAGCACCAGAGAGCAGTGCCAGAGATCCTAAAGATCACTTCAGAAGAACCTCGATGGCATCATGAAGGTGATGCTAGTGCACTCTGTAGGTCACAGTGGAGTGGGGAGGGAACAGGAAATTTCTGCAGTTCATCACCAACAATACTGATCTGTCAGTGCAATGGTCTAGGAATTACATCCTCCTGTAGACTGATATTCCATGCCCACGACACTTGCCTCCCCTCCACAGCAGGAATTTGAAGTCACAGACTTCAGAAAATGCCTTCCCCTTCAAGTATCTCATGCCTTCATCTTCTTCTTTAAACATACCCTCATAAATGTAATTCTCTACAACACCTCCTAACCTAAGTTAGAGGAAGAGGGAAAGCCATCCTGACAACAGTCACTGGATGTGCCAGCTTTGCCCTTTGATAACCCCACATACATCATCCTTCAACCCAAGACTCACTGTGCTAGGATCCAACAGTTCATCCTGTTCAGAGCTGTTCTCTATTGCTGCACTCCACCCGGCCTTTAAACCTCTCCCATCTCTCCTCTCTCCACACCTCCTGCATGCTGTGGCCCTGCCCTGCTGCGAGCTGCATAGGAGCTGCTCCTGGGATTCCATGGTAAATAATAGAGATAGGGAGTAGCAGAGAGCTGTGCAAATACAAAAACTCCTGGTGACACTTCATGTGCCAGACCAGATTCTGGTCATAGAATTATTTGGGTTGGAAAATGCCTCCAAGACCATCATCTCCAACAGTTAACGTAACACTGCAAAGTCCACCACTACACCAAGTCCCCCTAAGCACTACACTGCACATCTTGTAAATACTTCCAGGAGTGCTGATACAGATACTTCCCTGGGCAGCCCGTTCAAGATCATTGATAAAGATATAAAAGAACTGGCCTAACTACTTCACTCCCTTCACCACAACTATCTGGGCCTGGGACCCAAACAGATTTTTACCCAGCAAAGCATATGCCTATTGAAGCCAGGAGCAGTTTACGCAGGAGAATGTAGGAGCTTCTCCAGGAGCAGTTTTACAATCTTTCCCACTAAACAGATCAGTTTTCATAGCAGGAAATCTGGCTAGACAAGCAGGATCTACCTGTCATAAATCCATGCTGCCTGAGCCTGTCCATCTGCTTGTTCTGTATGTGCTGTGTGATGGCACATGAGAAGACCTATGCCATAACCTTCCCCAGCACTGAAATCAGAATGACGGGCTTGTAGTTCCCCCCGTATTTCTTCCAGCCCTGCTTCTTAGCTGACCTCTAGTCAACTGGGACCTCCCCTGATAGCCAGGATGGCTGACAAATGAGAGAAAATGGTTTGATGAGCACATTAGCCACCTTCTTTGGTACTTGGGGGGATCCTATCTGGTTTCATAAACCTGTGTGCATCTAAGAGTTGTTGCAAGTCGCTATCCATTTCTTCTTGCAATATGATGACTGTTCTTGCTTCTCATCCCCATCTTCTAGCTCAGGATGCTGGATCTCCAGAGAACAACTGGCCTTTCTACTAAGGACTGAGGCAAAGAAGGCATTAAGTATCTCATCCTTCATCACTGTATTTACCCCCACAACCAATAAAAAATAGAGGTTCTTCTTAGTCCTTCTTTAGTTGCTGATGTAATTACAGAAGCATTTTTGTGGTCTTAAATGGCAGTAGCCAGATAAAGCTCCAGCTGGGTTTTGCCTATTCTCATTTTAGATGTACTGCGGGATGTGATTTAGTGAGAAATATTGATGATACATGGATGGTTGGACTGGATGATCTTAGAGATCTTTTCCAATTTTGGTGATACTACGATTCTATGATTTCCTCACTGCATAGACTTATGATCTCTTTGTAGTACTCCTAAGTGGCTTGCCCCTTCTTCCAAAGACCATGAACTCTGTTTGTTCCTGTTTTAGCTCTCTGTTCAGCTAGGCTGGTCTTCTTCCCTGCCAGTTCATCTTTTGGCATGTGGGGATGGCCTGTTCCTGAACCTTAGTATTTCCTTCTTGAGGAGCGCCTAACCTTCCTGGAGACTTTTGACCATCAGGAAAATACCCAAAGGACTCTGTCAACAAGTCTCCTAAACAGACTGAAGTTTGCCATCCAGGAATCTAATGAGGCAGTTCTACTAACTTCCCTCTTCACTTTTCCAAGGATCAGAAACTATTAGTTTGTGACTGCCATGCTCAAAACAGCCTTCAACCTTCACATAACCCACAAGTCCTTCTCTGTTCACAAGCAAAAGTTCCAACAACACGTCTTCCCAGGTTGGCTCACTCACCAGCTGTGTCAGGAAGTTATCTTCCACACATTTCAGAAACCTCCTAGACTGTTTTCTCCCTGCTGTATTCTATATTTCCACCAGATACCTGGTCAGTTGAAGCTCCCCATGAGAGCAAGGGCTAGCGATTGTGAGACAGCTACTTATACAGTGCTGTACCTGTCTCTTCATCCTGGTTGGGTGGTCTATAACAGACTCCCACCATGACATCTACCTTGCTGGCCATCCTGGTTCTTAATCATAAATACTCAACCCTATCGTCACCGTCATTAAGCTACAGGCAATCAAAACACTCCCTAACATATACGGCTACCTTGCTGACTCTCCTCACTAGCCTATCCTTTCCAAAATATTTACAGCCATCCACTGCAGCACTCCTGTCATGAAAGTAATTCCACCATGTTTCTGTGATGACAACTAGATCATAGTTTTCCCTGTGGCTCAAAGGCTTCCAGCTCCTCCCATTTGTTGCTCACATTTCACTTCATCTGGGTTAATGATCTCCCTCCAAGAAAGTGATGAGAAGCCCTAATTCCTTCTCTTCTTCACTGAACAATCCCAGTTCCCTCAGGCACTCCCCATAAGACTTGAGCTGCAGACCCTTCACAGCTCCACTGCCTTTCTCTGCAACTCCGTCCCGTTGGCCTCAGCCCAGCCATCGGCCTGTCCAGGTCCCTCTGTAGGGCTGCCTGCCCTCGGGCAGATCCACGCTTCCTCCAACATGGCGTTGCCTGCAAACTTACTGAGGGTGCACTCAGTTCTGACATTCAGGTCATCAATAAAGACATTAAACAGAACAGATATTAAACAGATCCCTGGGGAACACCGCTGGTTACCGGTCACCAGCTGGATACAATTCCATTCACCACCACTCTCTGGGTCCAGCCCTCCAGCCAGTTCTTTACCCAGCACTGAGGGCACCTTTCCAGGCCATGGCTGCAGCTTCTCAGGAGAATTCTGTACAAAGTATAGCTCAACACCCAGGACTTAGACGATACTGAGGCTGTTACTCTCATTGCTATACATGCGTCTGACACCTTCACTGACATTTTTGTTAGAACTGATGAAGGAACACCAAGGGAACAAGAAATTCATCTTGGGCTACCTCAGATGCTCTGGAGTACCAAAGAAATAAAGATTCATTTCCCTCACAGTCAGACTTGGAAGTCAAACTGAATAGAGAATAACACCCATGTGAGTTAGAAATGTTATTCAAATAGAGGTGTTTTAGGGTAACTGATACATTGCCATGGTGTGATACAAAACAGGGTGCATCTGGTACGAACCAGATACATCCTGGAGCAGCTGCTGGAGTCAAAGCAGACTTCTAAAAGTTAGAAGAACTCAGAAGTTCCCAGGCAATGTTACTGTCACGATACACTCTTAAGTTAACCACCAGTTCCTTTTTGAGTAATACAGACTAGTAAGCAGTTAAAAGCATTTTTTTTTAATCTGAGCTCAAGGATCTGTTTACCATGAAGGGATTCATACCATGAAATGACCAACCAAGGATATCAGAAATCATAGAATTGTATTATCATAGAAAGTTTTGGGTTGGAAGAGATCTTAATGACCATCTAATTCCAACACCCCTGCAATGGATGGGGACACCTTCCACCAGACCAGGTTGCCCAAAGCCCCATCCAATCTGGCCTTGAACAATTACAGGGAGAGGACAGCTGCACTTCTCTAGGTAAGCCATTCCTGTGCTAAGCTGTACTGGGGGACAAAGGAATGGAGCAGAGCTGGCAGCTCTTTAAGGAGAGTTTTCTTAGAGCACCAGAGCTCTCCATCCCCAAGCACGTGAAGTGAAACAGGGGAGGCAAGAAACCAGCATGGTTGAAGAAGGACATTCTGGTCCAATTGTGAGATAAGGAGGAAATGCACACACTATGGGATCAGGGGTAGGTGGCCTGGGAAGAATATAAGGATGCAACCTAGATGTGCAGATCAGGAAAACCAGGCAGCACGTGGAACTGAACTTGGGAAGGGATGTGAAAGTTAACAAGAAGGGATTCTACAGGTACATTGGTCAGAAGGGAAAGGCTGTGGAGCATACACCCCCTCTGGTACATGAGAAGGAAGAAATGGCAACAATAGACACAAAGAAGGCCGAGGTATTTGAGCTCTTTATCTCAGCGTTCAGAGGCAGCCAAGCATCTCTCAAGTCCCTGGACATCTACAAGAGGACTGGGGGAGCAAAATCTCTCCCACTGTAAGAGAAGAGCAATTTTGAGACTGTGTGATCAGCACCAGCTTTGTTTCAGAAGAAAACAGGGAGTAAAACAAAGTTATATTCTATAGTTGCTTTTACTTGTGACAGTTTGCATTAGCAAACAGTTCCAAGAAATGGTAACAGGGAATGTAGCAATTGGGCAGATCAGGGCAATGGGAAAGGGGTTACAACAAAGGTGTGATGACAAGAGAGAGGTGCTATAAAGGAAGCAGATTGCTCACCAGTACCTGAAGAATCTGGGTTTGCAAATGAAAGCTTCACCAGGGAGGGATCTCCAAGAAGAGATAGCAGTCAGCAGGGCAGAGAGAGAGAGCACCTAAGAGAGGTGCAGCCAGGCTCCAACTCCTTCCTATCACACAGGTAAATTGCCTTCACCTGTGCTCCCAGGGCTGACTGGGTCTTTTGCCCAGATACTCAATCAGTGGTTGAGGCTGTGACTCAGCATTACCATACAGGGAGCTATCACAGGTCAGTTTTCATTCCCATAAAGCTGTCTGCATATGGATGTCTTGCTCTGGACATTTTGTGGCGGCTTACTAGTTACAAAAACTTTTTACTTGGCCCCCTGTTTAAGGAATGCAACTTTTTACTATTCATTTCCTAGTTTTGGGGTAGTGCTGGGTGGACTGTGCTGATCCTTGACTCATACTATAAACAGGATCTCTACGTAGCTTCACAATGGCCAGGGCTGGCATGGCATAGAATAGCGTGCAGATTCACATATTCTGCATAAATCTTTCCTTGGGTTTACACAGAACATACACATTTCAGTTCCCTCACTCCTACAGCAGCATGGTGAAGAGAATAGGAAGATCAAAAGCGAAAGAACTCATGTTGACATAAAGACAATTTAGTAAGTGAGGAAAGAGGAAAAAAACCCCCACCAATTATGTATAGGCAATAACTTCTAATGTTAACATGATCACCATCTTCCACAAGTAATCATCCAGTCAATTTCTAAGCAGCTCTCACCTTGAAAGACAGCATCCCTGACCCCATCCCCAACTTGCCCAAGTTCTTCCCATCCTCCCTCCCCCCCTCTTCCCTTTCCCTTCATCAGTTGTCCCGGTGTATCCCTTGCATGGATACACCCCCTGTAGCATGGGGAAGTTCAGATCCTGAAGATGGTGGGCTCTACAAAACAGCCTAGGAAAGAATTCACTGCTTCCAGATATTCATCCAGATGGAACTCTGCAAGCAGAAAGAAAATGTTGAGAGGGTACACTACTCAGAAAGGGAAGATAGTGTATATTGAGTCCCATAGACTGCCACATAGGAGCAGGGGAAAGAGGAACATGGAAATTGGTTGTGCATTTTCTAGGAAAGGCCCATAGTATGAATTTTCTAAGCAAAATCTTACCAGCTCTGTCCCACAGCCAACTAGGAGCTTTGACCTCCAGAAGTTCTGACCAGGACACCCTCCATTTATACTGGTGCAACCACACTAAGGCCAAAACTGTGGCAAAAACTGGCTTCACATCCTATTTGGGAGGGAGGGGGATGGGAAGAGATTGAACAACTAGTGGGAAGAAAGATGAATAAACCTTTGGACAAAGCTTTGTCTAAAAAAAAGACCTCTGCACACACAAATTTATCTAGGCTTTAAAACCATCGAAGCCAGGAAGTTTCCAGATCATAGAATCATACACTCATAGTCTCATAGATTTAGACACGGATTTATAGAATCATAGAATGGTGTGGGTTGGAAAGGACATTAAAGATCATCTAGTTCCAACCCCCTGGCCATGGGCAGGTGCTGATCCAATCTTTCCACAAGTAGAGAGGCTCTATATACTGAAGGTTTTCATCTCCTGTCTGTTCAACTCAGACTGTAAACTTGGAGCTAAGAAAAGTTCAGCTTGTGACATTTCCCCACACTTGACACTGATCTACTTACCTTACTGAGACTTTGTCCCTCAACATCAGCCTTCCTGAGCCCCAAGGCAGAGATCAGGGCTGAGGTGAGGGCCCAGGACCCATTTGCTTTCTGGAGTGCCACTACTATCCTGATACTGGAGAAGTTACACAGTTTTGTTGACAGTGGTGAAATTGTCCAGACCCAACTGGTGTTAAAAGCTGTTGGTTCTTCTATCATCTGCTCCTCAGGAGAAGACTCCTGCTCTGGAAAACAGAAATATTCACACAGTTCCTTTGAGATAAGCACTGGCTAGTCAGTTCAATAAAGGAAACTTGATGGTTGATGTTTGTTACAGGGGGAGGCAGTGGGCTCTGACCCTGTTATGAGATTTCAACCACCTAGGCATCTTCTGGAAGAAAGTGGTACAGCAAGTTGCAAGCAGTCTAGGAGACCCCTGGGACTCCCATACTCCTGCGCTGTGTTGAGGATAGATTCTTAATCCGGAGGATAGAAAGCCCAGTCAACAAGAAGAGACGTGTTACTGTGTCACAATACAGAGAACTCAGTGAAGTGGGCTGGATATAGCATGGCTGCAGTCATCACGCCCCAGTAGAAGGGGTGATTTTGAGGAGTATAGGCCAGGCTACAGGGCAAGACCCTTACCCTCAGGTAGGCAAACTTTCAGTTGTTTGAGCATTGATGGATGGGATCTCCTGGGAAATTGCTTTCAGCAGTAAAGAAGCAGAAGAAATCTTGGATATATTTAAAGATATTTTTCTTAGGGTACAAGAACTCTCAATTCCAACATGCAAGAAATTGGGCAATGGAAAAGAGAGACCAGTGTGACTGAGTCAGGACTTCCTCATGATGCTAAAATTTAAAAAAAATAAAAATAAAAAAAAATTGTAGACAGTGGGTTGTAGATCCCAGGAAGATTACAGAGATACAAACTGGAACACAGGAGGTTCCTTCTGAACATGAGGAAACATTTCTTTGCTGTGTAGGTGACAGAGCACTGAAATAGGTATTCAGAGAGGCTGTGGAGTCTCCCTCTGTGGGAGTGCTTGAAAGTCTTCTAGATGTGGTCCTGGGCAATCAGGTTTAGTGACCCTGTATGAGCAGGGAATTGGGACTGGATGACCTCCAGATGTCCCTTCCAACCTCAACCATTCTGTGATTCTAGCCACTTGTTTGCATCAAGTATGACCCATTCTTCTTAGCTTCCCACCTTATATTTTCTTAATCCATCCACCTTATTTTGTCAATCCATAGAATAAATTCAATCTAGAGAACTACCCATCAGATTTCTACAATTCTGAAGAGGTCGTGTTTCTGCAGAAGTACAGTTTTCCTCCTGTCTGTTCCCCATTCTCTGTGTATTTCTCTACAAACATTTGAGATGCCTCCAATATCACATAGCTTTTTCAGGGAAACGTGAGAACCTCCTCTGTCTCCTAAACATCTGCTTTATCCCTTGTGCCCTCAATTTCCTTCTGGTCTTCCCCAGTGCACTTATTTTGCATTACTATTTGCAGAAGTAATGTAGGCTCTGATGGTTTTCAGCTTCTCCACCAGGGCTCCAGTTTATCCCTGATAGTGTCATTGCTGTCCACATGAAAGAGCAGTGATAGGCCCATGAGCCAGAAGAACCTTGACAGTCTCTGAGAGTTCCTTGGTCCTGACCTCTGAGAAGCAACATGCTTTCAGAAATATCAAGCTGAGTTGCCAGCTGAGTACCCCCACACACTGCAGGAGAGAGTTTCCAGTAACTATTACATGCCTTTTCCTCTCTACTTGGACACCAGATTCAGGCTCATCTAATTCTGGATGCCTCACCTGAAAGTCCTTTTTTGTCCTCATCAGTGTCTCAGGTACTCTCTCTATTCTGCGGTTCATAGAATAGAATCATAGAATAAGTCGAGTTAAAAGGGCCCTTAAAGACCTTCTGTTTCCAATCCCCCCAGCCATGGGCAGAGTTTCCAACCACCGGCTCAGGCTGCCCAGGGCTCCATCCAGGGCTCCATCCAGGGCTCCATCAACTGGCCTTGAATGCCTCCAGGGATGGGGCATCCACAGCTTCTCAGGGCAGCCTGTTCCAGTGCTTCATCACACTCTGAGTAAAGAATTTCCTCCTATTATCTGACTCTTCTAATTCCCTTCTCTTAGTTTAAAACCATTCCCCTTTCACTATCAGACCATGTAAAAAGTTGTCTTTTATAAGCTTCCTTTAAGTACTGTAAGGCTGCAATGTGACCTCCTTGAAGCCTTCTCCAGGCTGAACAACTCCAGCTGTCTCAGCTATTCTTTGTACTCCAGCCCTCTGATTGTCTCTGAGGCCCTCCCGTGTATCCACTCTAACAAATACTTTTTCTATCTTGTGCTGGAGGCCCCAGTTGTGGATGTAGTTCTTCAGATGGAGCCTCACAAGGGCAGAGCAGAACAGGATAATCACTTCCCTCATCCTCCTGGCCATGTCTCTTGTGATGTAGTCCAGGACACAGTTGGCTTCTGTGCTTCTTGACACTGCTGGCTTGTGTCAATCTTTTCATTCACCAGAACTCCCAGGTCCATCTATGCAAAGAAGCTCTCCACGAGTTCGTCTCCCGGTCTATACATGCTGTGGATTTCCCTGACCTAGGTGCAGCACCTTGCACTGGTCTTACTGAACCTCATTCAGTTCATTCAGCTCAATTTCCTAAGTTTGTTTGGGTCCAGCACCTTTTGGTGTCATCTGCAAACTTGCTGAGGGTGTACTCGATCCCACTGCCTGTACCATTGGTAAAGATGCCAAAGAGTACATGTCTGAAGATGAACACCCATGGTCAACACTTGCCACTGGCCTCCACCTGGACACAGAGCCATTGACAACAATGCTTTGGCTGTCACCATCCAACCAATTACTTATCCACTGAATAGTAAATTCTTCAGATCCATATCTCACCTAAATAGAGATAAGAATGTGATGTGGGACCACGTTAAAGGCTTTGCAGAAGTGGAAGTAGATGACATCAGTTGCTCTTCCTTTGCCCACTGGTGCCATCACTCCATCACAGAGCGCCACCAGATTATTAAGACACTATCCTGCCCTTGGTGAAGCTGTGCTGGATGTCTCAGATCACCTCCTCAATCTCTCAAATGCTTTACTGTATCTTCCAGGAGGTCTGTTCCATGATCTTCCCAGGCACAGAAGTGAGGCTGACCATTCTGTAGTTTTGTCAGTCTTCCTTTCTACCCTTCTTAAAAATAGGAGTGATGTTTCCCTTTTTCCCCATCACTGAGGCTTTCATCTGACAGCCACAACTTTTCAAACGTGATGGAGAGTGTCCTGGCAACCACATCGATCAGTTCCTTGAAGACCTCGTGATGGAAATCATTGGCCCCCATAGTCTTGTACATAGGCCACTCCAAAAGTGGCCTCAAACCCATATTTCTCCAATTTGAAGATAAGGATGTGGTGCAAAACCATGAAGATGTTTTGTAACAAACTTAGAATTGTAGAATATTCTGAGCTGGAATAGAGTGACAAGAATCATGATAGCTGGAACTCAGATTAATTCAAGGAACTAGCTGGTTCTTAGTTTCTAGCCCAGAGTTGAGAGGTAGAAATTTTTTTTGGCTATCTCTCCATCCATCCCCAGAGCACTGACAATCAGGAGTTCTGGTGAAAAAATAAATGCTGAAAGGAGAGTTTAACCCCTGCGCAATACATCAGAGAATCCCCTGATAAGAACTTTCTCCTTACCTTTACAGTGTGCTGAAAGCTGGGACAATACCTCCGTGTGAGAGGCCTTGGGACTCAGCGTCTCGAGACAGAGCTGGAACTTCTGGACCATCCAAAATTTGGTGGACTTGAACCATACAGGCCTGGAGCCACACAACCAGAGGAACTGGCAGGGAACCAGATTGCAAGAGGAAGAAAGAAGCATGGAGGAATCTGCAAGCAAAGAATCTGGAGGAGGAGGCAAGAAGAGGGGAAGTGGAAGTTAGACTCACGCATTTTAGAGAGGCAAAAAAGCTGGTCACACCCACAGATATGGGGCCGCTGATGGTGAGGAACCATCAAACCAGCAAGTCTCACTTTCCCCTCCCAGTCCTATCCCTGCTTTTTGTGGCCTTACCATGGTGCCCAGTATCCATCTGTTCTATGCGTACTGCCACAACTGATGTGAAGGCAGATGGGACCCCCAGGCTGAGGCTGAGCTTAACTGCACTGTGCCAGATGTCCTCCATCTCTGACTTGCTTGACCCCTGCCAGGCCAGTTTCCAAAGCAGATGCATCATGGCTATGCGGTGCACAGGAAACCTGCTGGGGAAGGACATTAGTCCTTGTTTCCATGCTGAGGAGGAAGGTGAGACATGGATGAGACACAGGGTAAGGAGCAGGAGCTCATGGTCACCCAGATCCTCTCCCTGGTCAAGGCAGAGTGGACAAAGTGTGAGCACTGGGTATCCAGAGTCTCTTCCCTTCTCAGGGTGTGCATACAAATGATATTTGCTTTCCCTCTTCCAGCCCTAGACAGTATCCCTCTGCCTTGTGGGCAATGGTATTACCCCTCTTACCTGTCATCTGCTGATGGGGACATTGAGAATCTGAGTGTGTAATGAAAGGGCTGGCTGCCCACACGATACTGAAGGGTCACAGCTGCCACATCTGCCTCTGGATCCTGGTGGCACAAGTAAAAGAACCTCAGAAAAGTTTACCTGCAGGGCACCGGGGGACTGGCTACTTAGGTTCACTCACTGATACACTAAATTAGTAGATATCCATTGTAGGAGCAGAGGCAGTAACACCTCTGAGGGAAAGAAAAGGACTCACAGAGACATGATACTGTTTCCCCCCATCTAGCAGAGGCGAAGGACTCTCAACGTTGAGGAGGTGAAACAGAGAGCGGGTCCAGTTCTGCCCTGGACCCGAGCAGTTGCTTTACCTGTGCTTGCCCATGGATCTGGGCATAGACGATGCTCTGATGTCTCTGGAAGATCGTCTCAGGAGCTTTTCTGATCACTGTCACCTCCAGGCCTGGTGGAAGATCCCAGTGCAGTGAGATCTCACTTGCCAGGGGCTGCAGGGCCTGCTGCAGGCATTTCACTGCCTGATAAGGGATGCAAAGAGAACATACCACTGGAGAGTCTCTGAATTGGGGTGGATGATGGTATTCAGATTTCCTTGCACATCTAGGAGAGCTGTAGGAAGTGTTCAATAGAACAGGGGGAACACTGAAAGCAGAAGCATCTGGATCATTACCTCAGATGTCATGGTCATCTTGGAGTGGATGCACACACATTTGCCTTTGGTCTCCAGAGCAATGGCCTGGGAAATGTAAAAGCTCTCACACTTGTCTGTAGGAAAACAGAAACACCTGTACAGAAAATGAGAGGAAGGTTAGAGAGGGAAGAGGAAAAACGCTGAGAAGAGCCTGACAAATTCTGAGAGAAGGTCTAGGTCTACTAGAGGAAGATTATTGATTGTCTTGGGGAAGTAAGACAGGTGTGTGTGGATGTCACTGATGAAATCCCATCAAGGCAAAGAGAAGAACTGTAACAGATGAGAATCTGGGAGAATGTTTGGAAGACTGACAAGGGGAGTCACTATGCTGGGGGACAGGAACAGGGCTCCCTCATTACCGATGGTAGTCCCGGTAACGGTGAACCTTAGCCATGATAGCTTGCTCCTCACTGGAGACCTTCCTTTGGATGAAGATGAAGAGCTGAGGTAGAGAAGAGGGGATCAAAGATTTCATGGGTCCCTACAGAAGAAAGTCACCCTTCTAAAATGCAGACAGCCTTCCCCAACTCACTCCCTTGCTCTCTATCTACTCGCCTTGAAACAGGGAGAGAAAGAGATTGTGTATCTCCTGTCATTAATATCAGGACATCTTTCAGCCCAAAGTGGCCCCCCACAAGGAAGATCCATCTTCCCCAGGTGCAGGTAAATTCCACAGAAACTCTCCAAAGCTGCCCACCCAAAGATAATGTGACTTGCTGCCATGAGAATGTCCCAGTGGCAACTCTCAATACGAAAGTTAGCAGAATGACTCATGCTGAGCTCTAAAATCTACCCTTGCCCCACTGTTTACACCCATTCACCCCGACAACCCTCTGTCCCCTGCTACCTGGCGAGGCAGTCCACGAAGGAGGGGAGTGCTGTAGATAAACCTTAGGAGACCCAAGAGATCACAGCCCCCAAGATCAGGGCAGATGGAAGAGATGCGTCCCACAGCATTGTCCATGGCTTCCTGTGTGTATTCCACACTTTGCGTATGGGAGAGCATGCAGTGTATTAGAGAGGAAGAATCTGGTCCACAGGTATCCCTATATGACCATTCCCTACCTCACTACCAGTATTCTAGAAGCAACCTGAAAGGAGAACTACTCTATCACTGCATCTAAATGATCCTGCTTTATAGCTGCCATGTAGAAAGTGTTTGTCCTACACTTTCACTTAGAAAAGTCATACTGCATTTGCCTTTGCCCTATCATCACCCCCAACTCATGGATAGAAGACTTTGAAAGTGGCCCCAAAAGTGTAGATGTTGAAGTAGCAACCCAGAGGCAAACTCTTGAGGAGGAAGAGCAGTGTGTTCTGGGGACAAGAAGAGGGATGGGCAGAGCTCAGTTGAGGAAGCAAGGCAGAACCTCTGCCCCCATAAAGCAGCTTGACTGCCCACTACCTGGGTATAAGAAACAAGGGAAGTCCATAGTGATGACATCCTCAGATGGTACCTGTGCATCCTGGTAGAGGCTGCAGTCCATGAGAAAGAGGAATTCCCCAAGATGGCCTGGGCTGGGCATCACTTCAGGAATGCTGGGCTTCAGTGTCACCATCACCACAGGGTCCCCCAGCAGAGAGCCTGAAGCGTGTGGGGGAAAGAAGGAGGATTCTTAGGTTGCAGCACTTTTCCTTGTCTCTTTGCTTTTCTCATACAGATTGCCCTCAGCTCCAGCTTATGATACTAAATGAGAAAGAGCTGTTGACTCCCTTCATCATTGTAGAGACACTGTGATATACTAGAGTGCTGGGCAACCACCAACAGTATGAAATTTAAGGAGCAGACTGCTGGATTCTGCAACTAGGATAGGATCATCTTTGATTGATGTACAGACTTACAGATGAGAAGATGGAGAACAGCCCTATAGAAAAGGATCTGGTGATTTTGGCCAGTGACAAGCTGATGACCAGCTATGCAGTATGCCCTGGCTGCCAAAAGGGGCCAGTTGTAGCCTGGGGTGCAGCATGTAGCCATGTCAGGGAAGGGTCGGGCTGGGGGTTAGGAACAAGTTCTACAGCAGAGGGTGGTGGGCACAGATCAGGCTCTGCAGGGCAGTGGTCACAGCACCAAGCTGCCGGAGTTCAAGAACCATTTGGACAAATCTCACAGGCGCGTGGTTTAATTTTAGGTAGTCCTGTGTGGAGGCATGAGTTGAACATGAGTGAGGGCCCCTTCCAACTCTGGATACTCTGTGATTCTATAATTTGACAAACTTGTTGCCCAAATGCTCCTCAGATTCTTCAAGTCTCCTCAACACCTGGTGCTCAGTTCTGCCCTCCACACTCACCAGGTGCAACTTTGGGGTCTCGGCTCTCCACCACAGCACTGAGATTGTGAGGCCCTCCATAATACACCAACAATTCCAACTTATCAGAGAGACAAGACGATGATGTCAATGAAACCTGAGAACAAGCGGGGTGTGTGTAGGAAAAAGAATCATCAGCAGACTGCAGACCCTTCTTTCTTTCCTCCTTTGGGATTGGCATCTTTCAGGGCCAAACCTCAGCAGACATCTGATCTGGAGCTGTGTACTGCAGAGGGGTGCAGCTGCTGTTAACATCAATATGTGACACACCATGGGCTGACTGCAGACAGATTCTGAAGTGCAGGTCTTCTGATATCTCCTCTTCAGATAGTGATGAGAGAAGCATGGACAAATTGCTAGAGAGGTCGAGTAGGGGAAGAATACAGGTAGTCTTAGTGAGGTGAGACAGGTATGTGTGGAGGTCACTGATGAAGTCCCATCAAGGCAAAGAGAAGAACAGGGAAAGACAAGGATTTGGGAGAATGTTTGGAATACTGACAGGGAGAGTCACCATGTTGGGGTCAGGAACAGGGTTCCATCATTCCCAATGGCCTGGGTAACAATACTCATTTAAGTTCTTTCTTCAGAGGAAGGTGAGGCGCTGGCGCTGTTGCCCAGAGAGCTCAAGGCCAGGTGGGATGGGGCCCTGGGCAGCCTGAGCTGGTGGGTGAGAATCAGCAAATAGCTGGGGGGTTGGAACTAGATGATCTTTGAGGTCCCTTCTGACTCAATCTATTACATGGTTTTACGATTCTATGATCTGTCAGATCTGCAGGGATCTCCTGTCTGGGGGTATATAGGGATAACTGGAGGACTTCTGACTGGCACGTATGAGGGAGAATTTTTAGGTTCTCCAACCGTGCTGTGTGTGTAGGTATGGGATCCTTCCCAGAGAGATACTTGAGAGAACCGTGCTCCTCCCAGATGGAAACACTCGTGGGATCACTCACTGATGAATTTTTGTTGAGGAAATAGCTTCTTTGGCCAGCAAAACTTGGCAGCTCCATCAGGATGCAGTGGAAGCTCCTGAGCATAGCACAGGCTGATGGCCACCTCTCTGTTAGGAGGCACAGTCCCAGGAAACAAGCAAACACTGGACCCCAAAGATCCCACTGATCCTGCAGATATCTCAAATTCTCCATGCCTGGAGTGGCTTTGTACAGTTGCTGTGCCTGCCACAAAAAAATTGGGAAAAACATGTCGCTGAGGTCTCACACATTTCATTCTCTTATCTCCAAACTTAACTCCAGGTCCACCCCACCTCCCCCGACTCCATTGGAGTACCTCCTTCTTGTCCCAGAGCATTGCTTCAACACGAGTGTCCCCCATGGTGGCATGGAAGGTGTGTACAACAGTGTCAGAGTCCACAGGAAAGATGAACATGATCTCCCTAGAGATTTGCTGTTTATTGCAGAAGAACATCTCAGATGCCACATCAGCCACAAAGTCCTGGATGGTTACATTTACTGTCACAGATTCAAGCTCCATTTTGGGATAGGAAGAAAAGAACCACGTTCCTCTTGAGAACAAGCCTGAGGAATACACAGCAGTTGTAGAACTCCCTGAATGCCTGTAGAGAATTTAATTTTCTAGTGTCTGCTTGCAAAGATCTACAGCTGTGTGCTCACACCTGCCAAAGAAATGCTGATGCAGAGCTGACAAACAGCAACAGAAGGTTCCCAAGGCAGCCAACATATTTCCCTGGGACCACAGATCCTCATCTATCTAAGCCACCACCTTCTTTGAGACTAATGTTCCAGTGAGATTAACTTAATCAGATGTACTACTCATTTTGCACTGCTGGAAAGGAAGGGGGGACCATATCATGGGGGCTTAGCATAGCATCAAAGGCAGTCACAGAAAATCTGTATCATCTTCCCTCTTCTTGATGGCTTCTCTGGAAAGCCCTCAGCACTATGGGTGAAATGAGCCACGCTCCTTTTGCTATGCAACTCAGAATAAGTGAAGGCTGCTTACAGGCCATGTCCTCGAGTTCTCAGAATATAGTAAGGTGTGCTTCCCTCTCAGCCATTCAAGAAAAGAGTTCCTTTCCACATCACTTTCCCAGCAAAAATCTTCCCCACTCTTCAGACATCACCTTCCTGACCCCAGCTCACCTCCGTACCTCCTCTGCTTGCTCAGGGTGCCACTTACTCTCATCCTGACTGGTTGAAGACAGGTTCTGTGTGGAAAAGAGCATAAACGGAGTTACGAGGATCTAATGACAAAAAGTGGGCCCCTTCCACCAACATACATCATGGCCAAGATGGCTCTTGCCATCACATACTGTTTTGTCCCTCTCTCAAGAGCCTTTGAGCAGATTAATAGGAGTAAAATGCAAATTGCAGGTGCCAAAAATATCTCTTGGTTTCAGGGTGTGGTGGTGCTTAATTCATGTGAGACCACAGGGAAAGTGGCAGAAATGGTGGGTCACAGGCTGAGACA
Organism: Lagopus leucura; assembly: GCF_019238085.1. Taxonomy (NCBI): domain Eukaryota; kingdom Metazoa; phylum Chordata; class Aves; order Galliformes; family Phasianidae; genus Lagopus; species Lagopus leucura. Next base: position 59,171 of record NW_024966950.1, read on the forward strand.
CAAGGCAAGAGCTTGGGCCTAAGCACTGACAGCTGCAGCCAGACAAAACTAGCCCCAGTGCTGACAGGATGAAATGGACAGAGGGCTGGACAGGCAGAACAGATGAAGCATGGTCTGGGTGGCTGCATGGATTTGTGTGAGGAAGGTGGCACTGCTGGCTGGCTGGGGAGGGCTGTATTTAGTGTCACCAGGTCTGAATGGCAGGAAAACGTGAAGATATAGGAAACCGGGCAGGAGAACAGATGAATAAATTTGTAGCTGGATACATGGATGGCCATCCAGGGAAACAGGAGGCAGATAAGCACTGAAGGAGTTGACAAACAAATGTAGAACATGAGGGAGAGGATGCTAAATATTGCCAAGTTCATGATTGACAGGTCAATTCAACACCTAAAGACAGGCATCTAGAGACAGCTAGTCCCTGTACATATCACTGATCTGAACTGCTCAGAGCCTCAGCTCAGTGGTCATAGCTTTGCATCGTAGAGCCATAAGTGCAGGTGAGTGGCCTCACAGAAATAAGGAAATCCAGTCTGACTGCCTCTGCAGAATGATGCCTGTCTCCCATAGGTCCTGTGCTATACATGTTGGCACCATGTGTCTATTTTGGAAATGACAGGATATCCAAACATCCATGTTTCATGCTATCCTTCAGCAATTTTATGGTTCTATCATCCTCTTTATATGCCCTATTTCTTTACTGTGCTAGCTATAGGAAAAGTCATTTGTAAATTATGCTCTAAAGCATTTGAGCATCCTTACTGGGATAAGCAGCTCCCAGCACACTGCAGTTCTCAGGTCCCAGTGAGAAATGCCTGTATGGAAAAGGAATACTGAGGAAGACACAGTCTGAACTCCTTGCTGCGGGGGCAGCTGCAAGGTATTCAATCAGAGGACCTTCTGGGGAATTGGAAAAGGAGGAGGAAGTGCCTGAATGGCTCAAGACACAAAAATAAACTGGTGAATGTTACCACAAGCAGGGGACTGACAAAGCATAATGTTTCCTTATTGATCAACTTTAAGGAATCTATTAAGAAAATAGATACACCTGTACACCCTGGTTCTGTGTAATTCTGAACTGTTGAATATCACCATCTCTGTGCATATGTCTCAAGGAGAATTTGAACCTTAACTTGCATATCTTTGTCCTCAGCTGTGGAGGTCCCAGACATGCAGGCACCACAAACCAGTTTCATTTTTGCACTGAGGGCACATTTGCTCCTTAGTCACATGCAGAAGCCCTGAGAGCAGCAAAGGACACGCATGCAGATTCACTGCCCAGAGAAGCGTAAAATCACACTGTTCCTGTAGCCCTTGGCCTGGCCGGGCTGCCTTGACACGGCAGCACAGACAGACAGAGGCAGACAGACAGAAGCCAGTAAGCCTTTTGCTGGGGTGCAGCAAGCACAGATAAAGGATCATGCACATGGAAACAGCGCAGGGCTGGAAGGATGGATGCAAAGAGGAATTCACCAGAGAATGCAGCCTGCAGCGGGAGCAGCGAGCAGATGGGCACAGGAGCGGCTCTGGAGCAGAATCCTCCCTGCTGTAACACAGAGGAGGAGGGCTGACCTCTGCAGGAAGCTGAGGGCAGAGATGGAGCTGCATGCTGCAGCGCCTGGGAAGGAATGCAGCCAAACACCGTTTGGGGACGTAGGGCTGGGAAGCAGCGCTGCTACCCTGCCTTCCTGCAGAGATGGGTGGAGGGCTGGAGAATGTGTTTCCATCGGAGTCTCAGCAGTCGCTGTATTTTAAGATATTCTTTCACAGTGCTTTCTTTTTATTGCAGCATCTGGTGGCTCAGAGAAGACCCTGGCAGCATTCCAGTCACAGCCAGCTACAGGGACTGCAAGTCTGAAGGAAGTCTGTGTGTCTACATCTGGTGGCCTGGAAACTCCTCCTGGTGTCTTCCAAAGAGACAAGAAAGATAAACCTGTATTTTAGCTAACTAAGTGACTTACCACAGAGAGCTGCCTTGTGCCTTGGATGCAATATACAGAAGTTCTGCTGCTGGATTTGTGGTGCAGTGCATGATGTATGTGTAGATGCCAACAGCTCACTCACAATCAGGATTAACTAGAATATTCTGAGTGCACTCACCTAAATGATAAAGGAGGAAAGGAAATGAGTCCAAACAGATGGAGCCAGACTCTTCTCATTCACACCCCATGACAGGATGAGAGGTAATGGGGAAAAAAAACAAAAGTGGTGGAGCAAGAGGATAAGATGTAAGATAACAATTCAAAGATGGAACCCATTTGAGAAGAAGCCTGTCAAATTCTCTCCTACTTGGAATTTCTGGCAGCTGCCATGACAGTGACTGTGATGTCTTCTCACAAATGTGGGAAGCTCTGGCTTTTAGAATTCTTAGCCAGGACCAAGGGCTCAGCAGGATCTCTACTTCTAAAGAAGGCAGTTCATACATTTGCAATCGTATTTGTTTCTACTATTTGTTCCTAGGAAGCAGCAAGCAAGTTCAGTGAAAATGAATCCCAAGAGAGGTATTTCAGTGCTCATTGTGATATTTTATTTCTATTGAGGTAAAGCCACCAAACAACACGTATTGTTCCTTCCCACTCTTGGAAGACAGAATGATGAGTTTGCTTCAAGTTGTGTCTGTGTGCTGGATGAAAATATGAGGCAGAAGGATGCTGGGAAATCTGACCAACCTGCTCTCAAGTACCAGGTGAAATGGCATTCACTTGCTGTGCAGGAGATTGGGTTCTCACAGAGAAAGAGAGCAATTTTCCTCCCTCTACCTAAATGAATATTCCTGTGTCCTGGCATCTCTTACAGGTAAGTGCTTTCTGTCACTTTGCCAAAAACTGTTATTTGTGGCAAAAGGAACTAGTGAAAGAGTGGCATTATCTCCTGGCTGATGAGGTATCTGTCCAAGACAACTGTAGTCTCTGCTGCAATGACTTTACTGTATAAGAATGCCTTTGTTTTTGTTTGCCTGTTTATAGGTTTGCTTCTTTCCTTGGAAAGAAAGACTAGAATGTAGTTTTTCCTCTTGCCTTTCCGCCCCTGTCAAATAATGAGATGCTCATCTGTTAGAAGATGTTGTAGGTCAGAGTGGAGAAAGTATCTTTCTCAAAGAAATAATGTATATGTCTTCCATGCAGCAAGGTTAAAAATTCACAAAAGGAAAAAGCCTCCATCCCCAGAGTGCTACAAGGTGATGTATCAGGAATGCTGAGTTACTTATTAGTAGCTCATATACACAAAAAAGTGGACAGATGAAGCACAAAGTTACTAAGTACACTCTGAGATACATCCAGTTTACTATTTGTTTAAAAGCTTATCAGGGCAATTAAAAACAGTCAAGGTAAAAGATAAAAATACACTACCTTACCACTGCAGCACGACAGCAGGACTAGGGAAAGCCTGGCTTTGTTGTTCATGATGATGGCATATCTAAGGGGGTTGCATATGGCCACATAGCGGTCATAGGCCATAGCTGCCAAAACATAGCATTCGGTGGCCCCCAAGAAAATGACAAAGTAGAGCTGTGTGGCACAGCCCATGTAGGAAATTCTCCTGCCCTCTGGCAGGAAGCTTACCAAGATCTTGGGAACGACAGTGGATACTGTGGAAATATCCAGGAAGGACAGGACCCGGAGGAAGAAGTATATGGGCATGTGCAGGGTGGGATGTGCTGTGACCAGGAAGATGAGGAGGTCCCCAGTGAGGGACTCTCTAGCCATCTACTCTATGAGCTAGAAGTCAGCCTACTCCATTTACCGCAACAGTGCAGACAACTGTCTTACACAGAGACCTTTAAGACACGGTGGCTGCACTGGTAAGGCAAATGCCTTCCTTTGTAAGTTGTAAGCGTAGGCAATAAGGGAAAATGAGCATGATCCAAGAATAACAAAAATAGAGGTGATGAAAGCTGTCATGTCAACCATAGAGGTGGAATTGAAGGAAAGAGTAGTCCAAGAAGCAATGCCACAAAAAACGTGACTGAAATTACAGCCAAAGAAAGTAAGTGCTAACCAGAATGACTGGAAGAGGAATGGCTGGAAAACCACAAACCCATCAGCAAAGGGCTAGCTGAGTAGAGAGAATGCTGCTCATGCAAATGCTTAGTGCAGTGGGAAGCATGCAGCTAAATAGCAGTCAAACTCTGACAGACTGCATGAAATATTCACTGCAGCTCAGGCAGAAAATAACACAAATCTGTAGAATGGAGCTGGTGAAGCAGATAGTTTTGCTGATCCCTGTGAGGAGTATAAATGCTTTGGGAATGTGGGCAGTAGTTACCAAATCTCCAGGAAGGAGAGTTTATGGAGAATAAAACAATGAGTTTTTGGAGGGATGGACCGGATGAGCAGATTATTTGGGTCAAAAACTGACTGTATGGCCAGACCCAGAGGTCTGTGATCAGTGCTGCAAAGTCAGATTGAAGACCAGTAATGAGTGGAGTAGCCCAGGGGTCAGTACAGGATCTGGACATCGGAGTAGAGCACACCTTCAGAAGATTCACAGATTACACAAAACTGTGTGGAGAGTGGCTGACCTGACTCACCAGGGGGCTGCGTAGCCATTCAGAGGAACCCTGACAGGCTAGAAGGGTAGGCTGACAAGTACGTGACAAGTTCAACAAGAAGTGCAAAGTCCTGAAGCTGGCAATGAACAACCCCAGGCACAAGTGCATGATGGGGCCACTCAGCTGGAAATCAGCACTGCAGAAAAGTTCTGGTGGACACCAAGCTGAACAGGAGTCAGCATGGTCCCTCACCACTTAGAAAACTAATGACAGTCTTGGCTGCGTTAGGCAAAATATTGCCAGCATTTCAAGAAAGGGGATTCTTCTCTACTCAGCACCAGTAAGGACACAGCTGGAGTACTGCATCTTGTTCTGAACCTTTCAGTACAAGAGCAATATGGACATACTTGAATGACTTCAGCGTAGGGCTGTGGAGGTGATCTTGGGATTGGAGCACCCCTTCTATGAGGACAGAGAGTTGGGATTATTTAGCCTGGAGAAGAGGAGGCTCAAGGAGGATCTTGTCAATGTCTAATAGTACCTGAAGTGAGAATGCAAAGAAGACAGAGCCAGGCTGTTTTCAGTAGTGCCAGCGCCAGGACAAGAGGGAATGGGCAGAAACTGGAACACAAGAGGTTCCATCTAAACATCAGGAAACAGTTCTTTACTATGCAAGAGATGGAGCTCTGGGACTGGTTGCCCAGAGATGGGGAATCTCTTTCCTGGGTGATCTTCAGAAGTCACCTGGACATGCTGTTGGACAACCTGCTCCAAGTGTCCCTGCTTGAGCAGAGAGAGTGGACCAAGCAACCTCCAGAGATCCCTTCCAACCTCACAGTAGTACATAGCAGGAGAATGAGATAGCAGACAAAAGTTGAAAAGAGTGTAGTGAGGCACTGAAACAAGTTTTCCAGAGAAGCTATAGACACCTCATTCCTGAAAGCGATCAAGATTAGGTTGGATAGAGCCCAAGGCAACCTGCTTTATTAAGTGGCAAGTTGATGAACTTTGACATCTGTATAATCAATGAATATTATAATTATGAAATAAACAAAAGAGGTAGGCAAAGCAGGTCATAATAACAAAAAGAGAATAGATAGGACACTTACCCATATCCTGGGCTTGCTTATAAAACTCCAGCAGAGTGGATCTCCAGAAGCAATCCTTCCCTACTGGCAGTCAGCTCTTAAATGGGTGTAGGAGAAGTGCAGCCAGGCTGCACCCCTTCCAGCAGCACAGGAGAATTGCCTTCACCTGTGCTCCCCTGGCTGACTCAGTGCTCACCTCAGGTGATCAATCAGGGGTTCAGGCTGTGACTCAGCAGCTCCCATACAACGTGTCTTCCAACTGAAGCTGTTCTACGATTTGATGAAAAAAGAGGTTCCACGCACTGCATTGGAAGTCAGGCACTGAACAGTTGTAGTCTACATCCCTGGAGATTTTCAAGATACTCCTAGATAAAGCCCTAAGCAACCTGGTCAGACCTCATAACTGACTCTGAATTGGGTAAGAGGTTGTCCTAAAAGATCCCCTGAATTCCTTTACAGCATGGATTATCATATCAAGCATATGACCCAACTAGTAAGAAACATCAGCAAAACTGTGATAGAAAACCTCTTAGGAGCTAGATTGCTGACCTTAGCAGATATGTTTGCAAGCAAGGGCAGACTTTCTTTTCAGATCAGGGCAAACTTGAATGAAACTTCAGAATCCCATCTGGACCTCTGTGTGCAGGCAGACTAGTCCTATAAAAAACTCTGAACGTTCTGCCAATGTTGCTGAGAAACAAGTCAAATGGCACTAAGGAGTAATAACAACTGGAGTTTCCTCGGGCATCATCAGCACTATCAAACTTCCGTGAAGAAGTGAACTGTCTGAATGAAGCTTTCCCTAAAAGGAAAGCTTTTAGGGTAAGGTGGAGTTCCCTGAGCCCAGCCGTGCAATTCAGATTGCTTCAAGGCACCATGGGCACACACACTGAGATATGACAAATGTCATGGCTTTATGTTTTTTTGGTTTTCGGTGTTCCACATCAAAACATCATGTAGTGTACAGGCATTAAGGTGTTAGTGCTCCAATTCCAGGTACCATCCCTGTACAGCACGGAAGCCATGGGATCTGGCCCTTCAGGTGGGCGCTCTCTTACTGCCTGGCAGTGGGTGCTGGAGGTGCTTTCCCAGCCGTTCCAAGCTTTTCAGGTTTGACTCGGCCTCAGGAACTCTCTCTCTCCTATCTTATTTATTAGTCTCAATTACAATTAGATTGTATTACATTGTGTTACCTTGCATTCCGATATCATAGTTAGTAAAATCAGTTTTCCTCTGTTGCTGCTGTTTTTTTCTCCCTTCCTTCCTTCCCATTTTGTGGGGCTAGGGTGGGGGGGGAGGGCAGGGGCCTGCTGCCCCCTGTCACGGACACAGACTGAACTAGTTAACTCTGACAACAGAGAATCACCTGGAAACTTTGCTCTTCTATGGCAGCACGGGGAGTCCAGGTGGCATATGGCAGAGAATGAACAACGGGAGCAAACACCTGAATATGAACGTTTTAATTTGTACCTGTAAATGGGATTCAACTCAGCATTATTTTCCCTAAGTTTAGATAGTCATTATATTGTTTTTTTTTTTAAATTATTATTATGGTATTTTATTTAAAGATTAATGTGTTTGCCCACTGTTAATATATATATCTTTGGATATGTGGAATCATTTATTCTGCATTTACATTAAATGCCTCAAACACAAGCGTGTCTGAGAGGTTTATTATTGCTGCTCTGTTACATTATCTTCATACAGTACTTGTGAGTTTCCTCGTGGAACGACATATGGATGTCTATGGGGCCTGGAACTTTCTGCTATATGATGCTTATGGCTTTCCCTGATGAACTTTTATCTTATCGAAGATAAATAAAATCATACACAGGAGTCCGTGAATCTCCTCACTGAAAGAGAATATTTTAGATCCCTTGGTCACACACAGATGTGCATTTTAGGACTGCCCCAGCAAACTGATCAGCCTCATGTAAAAACCCAGAGGAATGGTACTGGAGGCAACAAATCATTAAGGTCCCTGCAGTCAGAACAAAAGCAGTTCTGGGATTTGGGTTGCCACAGATGATCTGAAGAGCAAAGAACAGGAAAGTAAGAGACAAAGCAGGTTAACTTCCAGCTCTTGTTTACTTCTGGAGCTTAGAAGAAAAAACAAATGTGGGAAAAGCCTTCTATTTGTGTCACATCTACTCTGATGAAAGGAACCAGAGAATTCCCATCTCATTAGAACACTGTTGATCCACGTCTCCATCTGATGGGCCCCATAGGAGCATGAGATTCATCTTATTTCCAGGGAAAATAGATCAAGATCTTTCACTTGCACTTCATAGAAGTGCCCATCAACATCGATCAACTGCTTTGTCACAAGAATTGATCTGATTTTCTTATAGAAGCTTCAGGTATCAGTGAGGCACTGACTGTCTGAGGAAATCAAAGATCATTATTCTTAAAGTGAAAGCAGATGTATTCAAAACTTATCAGGTAGTGTTTTTTTGGTTGTTGTTGTTTCTTTATTTGCTTTTAACATATCCCTACCTAATAGCAGGAGCTCCAAATCTGTTTAAAGTCTGTTTAAAGCAGTGCTTCAGTGGCACATATTTTTATCCACATAGAGAGGCTGAAATATTGCCTCCTGTGTCTTTACATGAGATCAAGGAACAAGGCTCAACTGATTGATATGAATGGTATATGTATATATGTATGATGTTTTCCATTCACTCTTCTTGTAATACTCCTTCTCCATCTCAATGATAATAAGAAAAGTGATCAGAAGATCCATCAAGATCCACATGGAAATAGCACTTTTCAGTGTATGGTTAGACAAGAGTTCTTTTTGAATTTGAAGGATATTTACTATCCTGAAAGTGCCAGATGTTTTTGTTTTTGTTTTTGTTTCTTCTTTGGAAGCCTAAAATCATCGATGGCTCCATCTCTCACTTACTTGCTTCCCCGTTCATGTCAGAAAACTTGGTGGCTAAAAATTGGTGTCAAGTAATAGAAGCCAACAGAGTAGAGAAGCTGAAGCCCTACTGATTAACTGACTGCATATCAGTGAAAAAACCTGGAATATCTGTGGTCTGATTTGCCACATCACCAGGTGTGCTACTGTCTCTCCAGTGGAAATTTCTAACGTGAGAACAGAAAAACCAGTGCACTCAAGAAGAGTCTATTAATGGAACTGACTGCAACACCTCTGCAAAAGAGATCTCAGGTAAGTGGAAACAATTAACAAGCAACTCGAAGCCTTTGCGCTGTGCAATCACTTTTTTAAATTTTGTTTTTTCTTTTTTCTTTCTTTTTTTTTTTTTTGTTTGTTTTCACATCAAGGAGAAAAGAAATGCACATATCCTGAAGTCCTTTCCCAAGAGCGTTCAGAATACTGCAAGAAAAGGTATTGAATGTGAGAGCCTAGGATTAAGTAAGTAGAACAAACGATTAGCTTACAATAGAATTGTGTGCATTGCTCTTGCTTTGATGATTTGTCCTGTATGTGCTGTGGTTTGTGTACTGGATCCCTGTGTGTATGAGGAAATCGTACTTTCCTACCACATTTCCATGATATAAGGATACCTTTCTGCTACCGAAGAACATTTTGTGCCTTGAGATTCACTAGTGCATTCTGGTGGAGGGTTCTCCCTGTAGGTAACAGAGCTTGAACCTGGAGAACACAGAATTAATGACCATTTTCTCCTCTGGATTTCTTCTATCTCTTTGTGCATCAGTTTCCCACTGAGGGCAATAACAAAACATCAACCTACCATGAGTGCCACAGTGCTGCATGAATAATCCATCTGCGTTGCACATACTGAGGCACTTCTCAAGGTAATGAGCCAGTGTGACTGATTAAGCAGACAGAAGTGAGCTTCACCCTTTATACTTTACTAGTTTTCTCTCTTTATATTTTCTCCCTAATTATCCTATAACAGACAATAGGCAAAGGTTATCAGGCTTTGCTTTGTTGTGCATTAATTTTGTTCTGTTTGGCATTCTCTGTTTGGCAACCGCATTCCCTGCGGTTTGTCTTTTTGAAGTCTCTGTGTCCCACTGGCAGTTGGGGAAGGCTGTGAATGTGAGCCAAGGCATCCTAGAGTTTGGGATTCCTTCACTTTTGCATATGAGTTTTTAAAAACCAATAAACAAATGTCTTAGAAGAAGACTGTTCATACTACCAGTCCTCTCAGCAGGGAAAATTAGATCATTGCAGACTGCAAGCAGGCATTTTTGAACTTCTCCCCAGTGTAGTAAAATTCTCTTGCTTTCTTTGGACTGTAGGTGTTTTGGTTGCCAGCTGTGTTGAAGTGCTCTGGTCCGACCAGCCCTCTGGTGCTCCATCCTTTTGATTCCTCCCACATGAAGCCAGCAGAAGGACCAGAACCACAAAACCATACTTTTCTGACAGAATTTGTCCTCTCTGGATTGTCCAGCCACCCAGAGCAGGACAACTGGCTGTTCTTCTCTTTCTGTCTGATTTATACCTTCACCCTCACCGGGAACCTCCTCATCTTCCTGGTCACAGCACATCCCACCCTGCACATGCCCATGTACTTCTTCCTCCGGGTCCTGTCCTTCCTGGATATTTCCACAGCATCCACTGTCGTTCCCAAGATCTTGGTAAGCTTTCTGCCAGAGGGCAGGAGAATTTCCTACATGGGCTGTGCCACACAGCTCTACTTTGTCATTTTCTTGGGGGCCACCGAATGCTATGTTTTGGCAGCTATGGCCTATGACCGCTATGTGGCCATATGCAACCCCCTTAGATATGCCATCATCATGAACAACAAAGCCAGGCTTTCCCTAGTCCTGCTGTCGTGCTGCAGTGGTAACGTAGTGTCTGTGGTGCAGACAGCTTGGGTGTTCACCTTGCGGTTCTGCGGACCCAACAAGATCAACTACTTTTTCTGTGACATTCCTCCACTCGTTATGCTCTCCTGCACTGACACCTCCTTGTATGAAAAGCAGACACTTACCACCGCTGTGCTGGTCATCTTTGCACCGTTTTGTCTCATCCTGGTGTCCTATGCCTGCATCATCTCCAACATCCTGAAGATTTCCTCTGCAGAGGGCAGGTGCAAGACCTTCTCCACCTGTTCTTCACATCTTATTGTTGTAACTCTTTATTATGGCAGTGGGAGCTTGATTTACTTACGGCCCAAAGTCAATTACTCTCAAGACGTTAAGAAATTTTTTTCGCTCATATACACAGCTATAATTCCAGCACTAAATCCCCTGATTTACAGCCTGAGGAATAAAGAAGTGAAAGGAGTACTAATTAAAACTATAGCTGACCCAAGGAAGAAATAAACCTTTTCTTGTACATGAATGTGGAGCTTAAAAATGCTATTTCTGGCATAGGTCACTGTGTAAGGCTGCTAGCTCACTAAAACCAGTCAAATCCACCCCCATGCCACAGCTTATTTGGACACTTGGGTCTGAAGGTCTTGCTTTCATTGCAGGAGATTCAGCTGACCCTGTCACTTAAGAAATATTATTTTACTGTGTGAAAACTTGGTCCTTATCTTGTTTGTAAGCTCTCTGTATGCACTGAAAGAATCCAGCCTCCCCTCAGCCTTCTTTTCTCCAGGCTGAGCAAGCCCAGCTCCTTTCCTCATAGCAGAGGTGCTCTAACAACGCTGAGGAACTGATGCTCATTCCTTACTTCCAGAAAGACATAAGCATTTCATGCAGCACAGTCACCAGGAAGGTATCTTGGGACTTGAGACAGAATAATTAGTATTTTGCATCTCTCATCCTTTCTTTCAGATCTAAAGTACCATGACTCTGTGATGTAAATTCCACTGAATGTTTCTCTGTCATTTCTTTCTCTCTGGAAATCATTATTATTTATATTTCAATTCAGAAAACCAGGAGAGCTAAAAAGATTTTCAACAATAACAACAAAACAAAGCTAACAAACAAAGAAAAAGTAAAGCTGACTGCATTTAATACCTGTAATTAGCAAAGACTCTTTGGATTAATAAGTGGAAACCTTGTAGTAAATTCCTGTAGATGCAGAAAGCATTTACTCTCTTTTGTGAACATTTCTTTAACAGTTTTACTAACATTTACTAACAGTTGCTATTCAATCTGTGCTGTGGTCATCTGCTTCCCTCTTAGAGGTGTTTATGGTTGGTTTGTTCACTGTTCACTTTGGAGCCAGGCAGCGCTTTGGAAAACATCACCCACAACCCATTATTAAAGTTAAGAGAAGGTTCTGCACATCTGTGCTTGGGTCCCAAGAGTTCCTTTCTTGAGAAAAATTTTGCTGAAGCCATTCCTTCTAGTGACACCTCTGAAAAACACAAAGGCTGCCAGAAGACCAAAGACAGGTTTTCCCAGGCTACTTGGACTACTAGGAAACTTAACCTTCACCTGGTGAAAACTAAGGCTGATATATGACAAGGGAACCAAGACAACATTTCGGCTTCTCAGACTGCTCTGATGGAGAGAAGACAGGGTGCTCAAGAAGGTGGAAGGGGGCAGAACCAGGACAGATGAGCTAAACTGAAAGAAATTCTGCACTAGGTGATGTCCTGCAGAACAACAAAACGGGGGGAAGTTGGCCGGGAGACTGCAGCTCTTGGGGACTGGCTGGGCTTCTGTCTGCTGGTACTGAGAGATTGCCTTGTGTGTCACTTGTTTTGTGTGTTCTTTTTTTCCCCCTCCATTTTTATTTTCCTAATAAACTCTCTTTATCTCTACCCACAAGTTTTGCTTTTCTTTCCCTACTCTCTCCCCCGTCCTACTGTGGAATGCACAGGTAGTAGTGTGGTGCTGAGCTGCCTGTCAGCTTAACCCCGACACATAGGCTGCCTAGGTTAAGCATCTGGATGCTTAACACAATATCCTGATATCTCAATAAATCTCCACCAAACCTTGATCGCCTCTTTGTTGGAATATATTTGCATAAACTAAAATAAAAACAACAAAACCCACAACCAAAACTGAAACATCCATACATAAATTCTGTAGAATTACTGAAAATTAGAAACTCAGACATTAACTGAACCCACAGTGAAGTGAACTACTAAAATGAGCAAGGGATGCTTTTATTGGTTTTGTTATTGTCAATTTTCTTTTAAATGCAGGTTCATTGTTTAGTCAGCAGCTGTTTTGTTTCCAAAGCTGTTATTACTTTGAGAGGCAGCATTGTTATCTGACCTCTATGTTGTTTCAAATTTCATTCTATTTGTCCCCTACAGGCAACTATTAAGTTTACAGTATTTTGTTTTTATATTTCTCTGTAACAGAGAACAGCTATGTAACAGAGGAGTGAGAGCTTTCAATTGCTCGTTTTGAAAAAGATGTTACTGAGAAATCTCTTTTGGAATTCTTCATCTCTGTGTTCCTCAGTGTGTAGATGATGGAATGTGGCACCGGGGGTGGCTGTTCAGAGACAACATGGCTTTTTGACCACAAGTTTTTTGAACAGCAGTGCAGAGAAAGATGCCAGGTGCAAAATGGATGCTCACCTCTGTGACCTGGGCTCCATATGTGAGAAAGGCTTTGTGCATCCTCTCTATGATACATGCCTTGATTTTGGTCAAGGTGACAGCTTACAACACAATCAGGGCAATGAGTTGAGGACTGTTAGCAGACCATTCTTGGACTCCACAAGCAATTCAGCTGCATGAATATCCATACTGGCCAGTTTGATCACCCGTGTGACATCACAGTAAAAATTGTCTGGGAAATTTGATCCATGGGATGACAAATGAATGACAGTTCTACCTGCACATTAGAATGAGCAGTGCCCCTACCCACACTGCTGCAACCAGCTGGAGCTGTAATTGCTGTGATTGAAGATGTTTGGGTACTGCAAAGATATATGGAAAGCCACATACCGATTCAGAAGCATCACTGTGAGGACAACAACCATGGAACCTCCTGAAGAAAAAGGTGTGTAATTGAATCCCCTCAAACTCAGAGTTTGGGAGCTCATCTGCATATCAGAGGCATAAATTATTGGTTGCAGGGGACCTCTACATTGCACCTGGTGTGCAGTAAGTACAGGAAGTGACTTACTGACATTTCTGTGGGAAAATCTTTCTTATTATAATCAGGATAAATGCCAAAACACACCTCCATCCCAATGGCTGCCCAACTCCAAGGGGCAACCACTGAGAGTGATTAGAAAGAATATTACACCAGCTAGAATCATAGAACCATAGAATGTTCTATTCTCTAGTTCAACATTGCTGGCCAGGCTCCTAATGCAGTAACAAGCAGACATTCATACAAAGTTAACATATTTGCAGCAAAATGGAAGAAAGATGTTGAAGTAAACAAAGTAAAAACTCATGTTACTTTCTCCTGCCTCAAAAGAAGCAAAAGAATTGGGATGAATGAAAGGATTTAGATCAATAGAAAGACTTTAAAAATAAATTTTACTTTCTAAAAATGGTTTTCTTAATGAGTGATTAATCAAAATCCAGTTTAATTCAAAATGTATGAAAATGAAATTAGTTGATGTGCTCCGTGAGAAATACTAATTTGTATTATATGGCTGTCGTATTGTTGATTCTTGGTTAATTTTGTTGAGATATTTAAATAATTGATTTTTTTTTTCCTGTTTCCAGTGTTCTGATGACTTCATTGGAAACTTAGACACTGCTGTGGGATTTCTTTGGGGAAAAATCAAAGTCTGCATATGATCTAGGCACGTTTATGTCCCTCAGAAGACAACTGGAGAAAGCAGGTTATTTTTGAATATACTTCAACTGATGCACTCCAGAGAAAATCTGGGATGAAATTAGCCATTCCTTGGGATGTCTATACTGACATCATTAACTACAAGGATTTTAAATTGTTCAATTGCAATCTTCCTTCAGACGTGACTGGTCTGTAATTAGTTTCCTTTTATAATCAGTGGATGTGATTTTAGGTTTTTACCAACTTTAGACTGCAATTCATCTAGCTTTGTTTGGCTGTCTGCATTAGAAGGAAATGCACTGTAGCTTGGAAGGGTCTACTTTGCTCATTTGGAGAGGCTGTACGTTTCACTATTTCAGAACAAGATAGTTACACTGTAAACCACAAAGATTAGCCTACTACAGGAGACTGGACTGATTCTTTACAACTTAAATTTAATCCAGGTGCCAGTTGTTAGGGAGAATGTCTGACGACATGTTTACTTTCTGTTCAAAATTCCAGTATAATTCTCAAGTCAGTGGGAATCTGAATGACTAGTTTTCAAGAAATTCACTGTGAAGAGACCCATAAAACCAGGTAACAGTCACAGGATGTGCATTTTCAGTAGCCTAAGCATAGCCCAAGTTGCTTAAATACTGCAACATATTGGCATTAGTGTGTTTATTGCTGTCTGCTTCTCAGGGCTTGCAAGAGTCAAAACGGAGCATGAAAAGTATATGGTAGTTAGAGAGTTTATTCCGCTAGGATTGTCTCAATACCACAAAGTCCAGTCAAACCTCTTCTTCTTCCTGCTGTTCTACATGATAATTCTCCCAGGCAACATCCTTATCATTCTCACAATTCAGGATTCCCAGCTGGATCACCCATGCATTTTTTCCCGGCTAATCTGGCATTCAGGGACATCTGCTACTGTTCTGTGACCCCACCCAAAATGCTGGCTGACTTTTTCTCAAATCCCAAGACCATCTCCTACAATGCCTGCATGACCCAACTTTTGTTTCTTGACTTCCTGGGAGCAGCAGAAGCTTTCCTGCTCTTGGCCGTGGCCCATGACCGTTACGTTGCTGTTTGCAAACCTCTTCACTACAACAGGCTTGTGAACAGAACTGCATGCTGTGCCCTGGTTGGAGCTTCGTGGGGTGGTGGCTTCATTCATGGCATCATTCTGTTTGCTCTCACCATCAAACTCCCCTTCTGTGGACCCAACGTCCTGGACATCTTTGTGATGTGCGTCAGCTGGCTAACTTGGCCTGTGCTAACACACAGTGGAACTTCTGATGTTCCTCAACAATGGAGTTGTCATTGTCATGCGCTTTGCACTTCTCCTCATCTCCTCCACAGTCCTCTTGCTGAAGCTCCAGACAGTCCAAAACAAGGAATAAAATAACCTTCACCTGCATTTCCCACATCATCGTAGTTTTTGTCACATTTGGCCCAGCTGTCTGTATCTATGTCCCACCCTTTGAGGCTGTCCTAATGGAAAAGGTTGTTGCTCTTTTCCATACGGTTGTCTTCCCCTTGACTAATCCCATGATCTACACGCTGTGTAACAAGGAGATCAAAAGCTCCATGTGGAAGTTGGTCAGCAAATACATATTAAAAAATATACATGTATTTTGAAATAAATAAATGAAAGTTTATTTGTTCCTTGTTTTGTTCATGCAATTTTCTTAGGAAAAAAATCCATACTGTACGTTATGTAACAGCATAATGTACAAGTGATAACCTTCAAGAAGTCCTCTTCTATGAAAAAAATCCCTAGAGTGATACTAAAACCTGTATGGAATAAGATAAGGAAGAACCAACCTGTGTAAAGGAACCAACTCATGCACCATGAAGTTATCATTAAGAATCTCTTAAATTCATTAGAAATGATCTGGTAGGTGTTGAGACTTCATAGAACTATTACTGGACTACTGGTTCAGATTCAACCATGGTAATTCATGATTTCAGTTTATAGTCAAACTTTCACTGTTGATGCTGCCTTCTCATTGGACTCATTCACGATCCCACCATTAATGAGTTGATTACATTTCCACAAAGGGAGAGTGTGAAAGCTTCTGTATGATCCAGTGTGTAGGCAAACTTTGCAATTCATATAGCACATGTAAGGTGTTGCAATCTGTTGAGTAAAAATCAAAGACAACGTAGCTATAGCTTTACAGGACATGCTGATCATGAACTTTATCCATACAGTTATAGACACTTGCAGCACAGATGTCTATGTCTGAATTAGTCACTAAGGATTCCAGCAAAACTAACAGGCATTTCTAGTGAGAAATTTACCTAACCCTTTCTTAAATTTCTATTTTGAGAAGTAATAAACCATGCCTTAAGCATTTTTGTCTCGCCCCTTGTACTTGTCCTGTAATCTGCTTTATAGTTTGACCCCAAGGCAGTCTGCCAAATAATTCTTTTTGATGGGAAACTGTGCTCTCAGCATGGTTTTCTTAATGCAGCATAACTTCTTTAGGCAGTGTAGATGATGCAGTGTGAGCTAAACATGTCTCTGTCCACAAAGTCTTCCAATAATAGTCCTCCAATAATATCTCAGAAGACATTGCATCCTACAGGTCATGGAGTGCTCGGTTCTCACATAACAATCTGGCATGCTGTAGATATCTAAATGCAGCTGCCCTTTAAGTAGGGTATTTTTGTTCTGGTTCCTTTCTCCACTGACTTTCTACATATCACCAGGTGAAAGAAAATGCCATAAAGTCAAGAGTGCCTTTCTCAGGAATGCACTCAGCTCTGAGCACCACCACTTTTACACGGACTTCTGCCACACTGCTGCCATCAGCTACCACTGTCAGCCTCCTCAATGCTTTCACCATGGTTACTTGACATCCTACAGCACTGCACGTGCTCAGAAGTAATACTTCAAATGCATTCTTCCATACTTCATTACAGAGGACTGAAGAGGCTCACTTTTGCGTGGTGCTAATGATGGACCATCCCCAACACTGCCTTTGTGCACTGCAAGGCCCAGCTGGCATTCTGGCAGCATGCTGGCTTCTGCTCCCTAGCGCAGGGAACCACACAGCACTGCTTCTGAGGAGAGAAAGAAAAGAAGGTCCATGGAAATGGGCACCCAACATCGGCAAAGAGATGAAGCCTTCCAATCGTGCCAGAGACACGAGATTACAGTGCTGAGCCATTAGTTATCACTAAAAGAAACAAACATTTGGGAGAGTATTCACAGCAACTGCTGCAATTTCTGGGCATATCCAGCTTTCTTACTGTTCAGGTGGAGAAGACAGGTGCTCACAGACATCAGTTCAGGGGGTTAAACCAACACACCTGCAAAATGCCAGCATTATTCAGGAATGGACCTGTGTCTTCAGGTGCCACAGTTCAATCCATGCAAAGTTACCGTGTAGAGCCTTAGCTCTTGACTTCCATTTCTTCCTTATCTTTTACTATTGCAGGCAGCTAGAACAAACCTCTCAGGTGAAATCCAGGGCAGCAGGGGCCTGGCAAACCATAACCAGGTGCAGCTGGCAGGAGGGCAGTGCCCACTCTCGGCTCCCACCCTGGGCTTACCCTCTGCCCCCTGCCTCCACTTCCCCCATTCTCATCGCTGGAGTCCTCTTCCACCCTTCCCCCTCAGTTCCTCTGTCACTGTCTGTCCCTGTTCCCCATTCTGACCCCCAGGGTTCCTTGTCCATCTGTCCCCCACTCTGATCCCATGTGTCCCCTTTCGCCACCCCTCCCAAGTCTTCCCATTTTCTCCCCTAGATTCATCCCCCCCCTCCTTCTGTCTGACCCCTAGAATTCCCTGTTCCCTCAAGTACCCCTGCTCCACTTCCCCCATTCTGATCCATAGAATCTCCTACCATCCCCCAGTCCCCTCAATTTGCCCCCCGATGTCCCCTGTCTTCCCTTACTCCCCTCACTCCTGACCCCATTTTCTGACCCCTTAGAGTCCCCTGTACCCCCATGCCCTCCTCCCTGCCCTCTGGAATCCATTTCCCTATTTTGACCCCAACTGGACCCCCTTTATGTCCCATTGAAGCCCTCCCACAGCCCCCAATTCTCTCACAGTTGTCTCTGTCACCATCTCTTGGGTGACACCATTCCCTGTGCTCTGACCACCACGTGGGGGCAGGCACAGGTGGCCCCATGCTGTCACTGAGCCTCACTGTCCTCTGTCACCCCTTCCAGGCCTGCCGACAGCCGGACCCGGTGACACCGGAGCCCTCTGGCGCTGTCACCATCGTCTGTCATGAGGATGGGGACGCACACTCTGTGAACTCTGTGCCAGCACCAGAGGGGACCAGCGGTGACATCAGTGCAGAACAGCCCTGACGGGGCATCATTGTCATTGGGTGTCACCCTCACACAGAGGGGACAAAAGGACCCCCCTGGGGACATTCTGTCCAAGTTGGGGACACCACGAGCAGCTCGAGGACTTCCCAGGGGAAGTGGGGACACCACATCACGGTGTCACATCCCCAAAGTTGGGGATGCCCCAAGAGTGTGACACCCTGAAGTTGGGGACACCCCTATGTCATCCCCACAGTGTCACACCCCAAAGCCGCTAACAAATCTGTGTCACCCCAATGGTGTCACACCCCAAAGCATCACAGATATATTTGGGGACACCTCCCTCTCACTCCAATGGTGTCACAGCCCAGATTTGGGGACACTCCCACAGTATCGAACCCCAAAGTTAGGGACATTTTCATGTCACCTTGACAGAGTCACACCCCAGAGTTGGGGACAGTCCCACAGCTGGGGATACCCCCACGTCCCCCAAGGTTTCACATCCCAAAACCGGGGCCCCTGCTCTGGGGGCCCCTTCTGTGTGTCCCCCACCACAGACCACAATGTTCCCATGGGGTGGGGGCAATATACATATATATGTATGTGTCATATATATATATGTATAACACATATCCAGACCCTCATATCCATTCCATATCCCAAATCCATCCCATACCCGCAGCCCATCCCCTATCCGTATCTCCTTTTCCCATCCCACGTCTCATCCTCTATCCTTATCCCAGACCATATTCATCCCATGTTCACATCCCATCCCAAATCCATACCCCTGTATCCTATCTCAAATCGATCCCATATCCATATCCCAAAATACAAAGAAACGCTACCAACAGAACACCAAAGAAATAGGATTTAACGTCATGACAAAGCAGAGATGACAACTGACAAACAAAAGGCAAAAAAAAACAAAGAAAGAAAAAACAAAAAGCAAACACAAAAGTACACACAAAAAA
>NW_024966951.1:0-4897 GCF_019238085.1 Lagopus leucura
CGGCGGTGATGGTGGTGACGGTGGCTCCTGCGCAGGAGCTGCTGCAGCTGCAGTACGAAGGCGTCGCCGTCATGAAGATGTTCGACAGAGCCAAAGTCAACGTCAACCTGCTCCTCTTCCTGCTCAACAAGAAGTTCTTCAAGAAGTGAGCGGCGCTTTGGGGGGGGGGCGCTGGGGGTGATTCCCACTCCCACCCCGCTCCCCCCCACCCCCCTTTCTGCCACGGCCGCTGCAGAGCGCTGGGCTCAGGGTTGACCCCAAGCCCTGTGGCAGTGGGGGCCTGCGGGAGCCGCTGCGGCTCTGTGTGCAAAGTTTGGGTGGGGGGCGGGGGGGGGGTGGGTCTGTGCTGCATGGCTGCTGCATGAGGACGCTGCAGGGCTGTGGCGCCGGGCTGCCGTGCAGGTGGCTGGAAGTGCAATAGGGGGGGTTTTCCCGGCGCTGCATGCGGTGCCTGGGGGCTGCGGGGGTCCCGCGCTGTGCTGAGCCCGGGGGCCGCTCTGCTGCTCCGCTCATCCCGAAGCGTGAGCATCCGCTCATCTTCAGCGCGGCGCTTTTGAAGCTCTGCCTTCGCCTTCCATCCCCCTCCGCCCTCAGGAGCTCCCAGGGACCCGGGGGGCTGCGGTCCTGGTGCTGCTGCCGTGAGGCGGAGCCCCTCGCTGGGCTCCCGTTGGGAGGAGCTGCTGCGTTTCTCTTTATCGTATCAAAGCTGCCCCCCCCCCCGCTTTTTGTTGCCCCTCGCGTTTCTTCTGAATAAAGGTGGATAAGGAGAAAGGAAAGAAAGCCCTGCAGAGCCCCCCCTGCTTCAGGTTCAGCCCAGGGCGGAGGGGGGGCAACCCTAAAAGCCACGGAACCAGGCAGTGGGGCGGATTTGGGGGGCGAGGGCCCTCAAAGACTGCGGGGTGCTGGGATCACGGTGTCAGGGGGTTGGAAGGGAGCTGAAGGATCATAGGATGGGGGGTGGGAGGGATCCTATGGGTCACAGAGCAAAGGGGTCGCGGTGCGGGAGGGTTGGTGGGGAGCTGAAGGATCGTGGAAGCGCGGATCGAGTTGGAAGGGATCCTGCGGAGCCACGGGGTCATGGCGCTTTGGGTCGGAGGGGAGCTGAAGAACCGCAGAGCCGTGGAATGGTTGGGATGGAAGGGATCCTGTAGGTCAGAGCAGTGGGGTCACAGCACGGCGCGGTGGATCGAAGGTCGTAGGGCGATGGGGTCACAGCAGGTGGGGTGGAAGGGACCTAAGGGTTGGGGGGTGGGAAGGGATCTGTCCTATGGGTCACAGAACCACGGGGGGGGTTGGATGGAGGGGATCCTGTGGGTCACAGCAAGGCTGGGTGGAGGGGACACGAAGGACCTTGGGGTCATGGAACATCGAGTTGGAAGGGATCCTGTGGGTCAGAACCGGGGGCACCGAGCTCAGCATCACTGCGGGCTGGGGACATGGCAGTGTCGTTCTGTTGGTGGTGCTGCATTGGTGGCGCTGCATTGGTGGCGCTGCATTGGTGGCACTGCATTGGTGGCACCGCATTGGTGGCCCTGCATTGGTGGCGCTGCATTGGTGGTGCTGCATTGGTGGCACTGCATTGGTGGCGCTGCATTGGTGGCGCTGCATTGGTGGCCCCGCATTTGTGGCACTGCATTGGTGGCGCTGCATTGGTGGCCCCGCATTGGTGGCACCGCATTGGTGGCACCGCATTGGTGGCACTGCATTGGTGGCACCGCATTGGTGGCACCGCATTGGTGGCGCTGCATTGCTGTCCCACTGCTGGGGACGCACAGCGCTGGCCGTGCAGGATTTTGTGATTTTGGACCAAATTCCCTTCTGCAAACAGCGCCCACTGTTCCCACATCAGGGCCCTGCCTCCCCCCCCACTTCCCCTCCCAGGTGTGGGGCTCTGGGGGTCGGCGTGTGCAGGGCTGGCCCCAGTTGGGGGTCCCCAAATGAGGGGGGTGGGGAAACTGAGGCAGCTGGAATGGAATGGAATGGAATGGAATGGAATGGAATGGAATGGAGTGGAATGGAATGGAATGCAATGGGGGCAATGGGGTAGGGGATGGGATGGGGGAAAGGGGAATGGGAGGAACGGGAATAGTGGGGGAATTGGGAACGGAAGGGGGGAAATGGGGGGTGGGGGTGGTGGGAATGGCGTCTGAGCCGGGGCTGCTGAGCCGTGCCCCGCCGGAGCCCCCCGCCCCACGGCAGCCCGGGG
Source organism: Lagopus leucura (assembly GCF_019238085.1). Taxonomy (NCBI): domain Eukaryota; kingdom Metazoa; phylum Chordata; class Aves; order Galliformes; family Phasianidae; genus Lagopus; species Lagopus leucura. The sequence continues at coordinate 2,207 of NW_024966951.1, forward strand.
CTCAGCCCTCACGGCGGCCCTTTAACGGGCGCCTTCACCAGGTGCGGCGGCCCCGGGGGCCGCGAGGAAACGCCGCCCCGAAAAGCGCCGTGCGGCGCCGTGCGGGGCTGGGGGCCGAGCCGAGCCTCCCGTCCACCGCCCGCCCCGCACGCTGGGGGGGGGCGCGTCCAACCCCGCTGCGCCGCGACCCGCGGGGAAACCGCGACCGAACTGCGGCTGTGGAACGGAGGGACGAAGTGTGAATGTCGGCGACAGAGAGCGGGGCGGGGGGGGAGGCGATGGTGGAGATGGTGGAGATGATGAAGAAGAAGATGAAGATGAAGGTGAAGGTGAAGATGAAGATGATGAAGATGGTGAAGATTATGCAGATGGTGGAGATGATGAAGAAGATGATGAAGCTGATGATGAAGATGATGGGCGCTTCCACAGAGCAGCGCTGCTGCCCCCCCGCAGCCGGGAGCCGTCGTGCCGGCACAGCTGGGAGCCGCGCCCCATAGAAATGGGCTCCCTGTGGGGCGGCCCTACAGCTCGGCACGTGTCCCCTCCCACCCCCGAGCAGCGGCGCCTCCTCCAAATCCCTCGGCTGAGCGGCGCTCGGTTCGACCCCGCGTCATCGCGGCCGTGGCCCCGCAGCACCGATTTCCCCCTCTGCCCCATTGAGGAACGCGGCCGGCGGGCGAGCGTGGGGTCGGCGTGGGGCCGGGGGGGATTTGGGGCGAGTGGGGCTGAGGTGCGGGGCTTGTGGGGTCAGTGTGGGGATGGGATGAGATATGGGGTCTGTGTGGGGATGGGGTGCGGGGAATGTGGGGGATGTGGGGTCGGTGTGGGGCTGACCGCGACACACGTCCCAGTCTATGGGGCAGCGCTCCGCACTTGGGGGGCACTGGGACGCCCCTCTGAGCTGCCCGTGAGCTGGGGGGGCCGTGGGGTGCAGCGGAGGGGTCCTGAGCCCCCACATGGGGCAGCGCTGCGCAGCCCACGGCCCCACAGCCACCCGTGGGGCGGAGCCACAGCTGAGCGGGGCCCCAAACCGGGGCCGCGGTGCCCCGAGCGTCTGTACCCACAGCTATGGGGCAGCCCCACATCGATCCCATCCCCCAGCTATGGGGCAGCCCCACATCGATCCCATCCCCCAGCTATGGGGCAGCCCCCCAGCGCCCCCACCCCTCTGCAGTGGGGCAGCCCTACACGGACAATACCCATAGCTATGGGGCAGCTCTACATTGCTCCCACCCCGCAGCTATGGGGCAGCCCCACACCGACCCCATCCCTCAGCAACGGGGCAGCCTCCAGCCCCCCAACCCCTCAGCAGTGGGGCAGCCCTACACCGACAATACCTACAGCTATGGGGCAGCTCTACATCGACCCCATCCCTCAGCTGTGGGGCAGCCTCCAGTCCCCCCCACCCCGCAGCTGTGGGGCAGCGCCCGGAACAGAGCGGCTCTGTGCTCGCCCAGCTGCGGCTGCGGGGCAGCGCTCGCTCCTCCCCGCGTCCCGGCGCGGCCGGTGGGACAGAGGCGGATTGTGCGCTGAGCTGCGCGCTCCCGCAGCCGTGGGGCCGAGGGGGGGGCCGGGCCGGGAGCCCCCCGGGCAGAACCCGCGGCTTCATCCGGAGGATGACCGGGAACGTGAAGGTAGGGGACCCCGGGACGGGGGCAGGGAGTGGGACCCGAAAACGCAGCGTTGGGGTTGGAGACACTGAAATGTGGGGAGAGGATGGAGAGCCCAAAATGTGGGGGGAGGATTGGAGACGGTAAAATGTGGGGAGGGGGGACCCAATGTTTGGGGAGGGGATGGGGGACCCGAAAATGTGTGGAAAGGATGCAGCCCCAATGTGTGGGGGGAGGATGGAGACCCCAAAATGTGGGGAGGGGGACCCAATATGTGGGGAGTGGATGGAAGCCCAATATGTGGGGTGAGGGTGGGGATACCAGAATGTGGGGAGGGAATGGGGGACTCCAAAATGTGGGGAGGGGATGGGGGACCCCAAAATGCAGCGTTGGGATTGGAGACCCCAAAATGTGAGGAGGGAAACCTCAAGATAAGGGAAGGGGGTGGGAGACCCCATGATGTGGGGAAAGGATTGGGGACCCCAAAATGAGAGTGGGGACCCCAAAGTGTGGGGAGGGGACGGGGACCCCAAAATGCGGTGTGGGGTTGAGGAGCAGATGGGGACCCCAAAAAGCAGTGCTGGAATGGGGGCTCCAAAATGCGGTGTTGGAATGGGGAACCCCAAAATGCAGCACGGAGACTGGGGGCCCCAAAACGTGGGGAGGGGATGGGGCCGCTGTGGGCGCTGTGGGGCTGCTGTGGGGCTGCTATGGGGCCGCTGTGGGACACTGCGTGGCAGCTTTGGGGCTGCTATGGGCCCGCTATGGGGCGCTATGGGGCCGCTGTGGAGCCGCTATGGACACTGCGTGGCAGCTTTGGGGCCGCTATGGGGCGCTATGGGGCGCTATGGGGCCGCTGTGGGGTCGGGGCAGCGCCCACGCAGCGGCGGAGGAAACGAGGCGAAGGAGGAGTGGAGTCCCGCTCTGTTTGTGCGCCGGGCGCTGCGCCGCTTCGTTTCCCCGGCGCTCCCGGTGTGGGGCGACCCGGCGCTCCCAGCCCGGTGTCCCGGTGCTCCTGGTTCTCCCGGTGTCCCGGTGTCCCTACGCTCCCGCTCCGGTCGCAGCGCCGCTGTGGGGGGGG
>NW_024966952.1:0-382 GCF_019238085.1 Lagopus leucura
TGGGACTGCCCCAAAACCAGGGGACACTGGGACAGCCCCAAACCCAGGAGACACTGGGACTGCCCCAAATCCACAGGGGACATTGGGACTGCCCCAAACCCACAGGTAAATTGGGTCTGCCCCAAACCCATGGGGACACTGGGAGTGCCCCAAACCCATGGGACATTGGGACTGCCCCAAACCCATGGGACATTGGGACTGCCCCAAACACATGGGGACACTGGGACTGCCCCAAACCCAGGGGACGTTGGGACTGCCCCAAACACAGGGGGACAATGGAACTGCCCCAAACCAATGGGGACATTGGGACTGCCACAAATCCAGGGGACATTGGGACTGCCCCAAACTCAGGGGACCCTGGGACTGCCCAAATCCCAGGGGG
>NW_024966952.1:482-4760 GCF_019238085.1 Lagopus leucura
CATTTTGACTGCCCAAAACCCACAGTGACATTGGGACTGCCCGAAACCCAGGGGACATTGGGACTGCCCCAAACACATGGGGACATTGGGAGTGCCCCAAACTCAGGGGACATTTGCACTGCCCCAATCCCATGGGGACATTGGGACTGCCCCAAACAAATGGGGATATTGGGACTGCCCCAAACTCAGGGGACATTTGGACTGCCACAAACCCAAGGGGACATTGGGACTGCCCCAAACACATGGGGACATTGGGACTGCCCCAAACGCAGGGGGACAATGAGACTGCTCCAAAACCAGGGGACATTGGGACTGCCCCAAACCCATGGGGACACTGGGACAGCCCCAAACCCAGGGGACACTGGGACTGCCCCAAATCCACAGGGGACATTGGGACTGCCCCAAACACATGGGGACATTGGGACTGCCCCAAACCCAGGGGACGTTGGGACTGCCCCAAACACAGGGGGACAATGGAACTGCCCCAAACCAATGGGGACATTGGGACTGCCACAAATCCAGGGGACATTGGGACTGCCCCAAACTCAGGGGACCCTGGGACTGCCCAAATCCCAGGGGGAAATTGGGACTGCCCCAAACCAACGGGGACACAGGGACTGCCTCAAACCCATGGGGACACTGGGACTGCCCCAAACCCAGGGGACATTGAGACTGCCCCAAACCTACAGCGACATTGGGACTGCCCCAAATCCATGGGGACATTGGGACAGCCCCAAACCCAGGGGGACATTGAGACTGCCCCAAACCCACTACGACATTGGGACTGCCCCAAACCCATGGGCACATTGGGACTGCCCCAAACCGAGGGGTCATTGGGACTGCCCCAAAACCAGGGGACATTGCGACTGCCCCAAACCCAAGGGGACATTGGGAGTGCCGAAAACCCATGGGACAATGGGACTGCCCCAAACCCACGGCGACATTGGGACTGCCCCAAAACCATGGGGACATTGGGACTGCCCCAAAGCCAGGGGACATTGAGACTTCCCCAAACCCATGGGACAGTGGGACTGCCCCAAACCCATGGGGACATTGGGACTGCCCCAAACCCAGGGGACATTGAGACTGCCCCAAACCCATGGGGATACTGGGACTGCCCCAAACCGAGGGGACATTGGGACTGCCCCAAAACCAGGGGACACTGGGACAGCCCCAAACCCAGAGGGACACTGGGACTGCCCCAAATCCACAGGGGACATTGGGACTGCCCCAAACCCAGGGGACGTTGGGACTGCCCCAAACCCACAGGTAAATTGGGACTGCCCCAAACCCATGGGGACATTGGGAGTGCCCCAAACCCAGGGGACACTGAGACTGCCCCAAACACATGGGGACACTGGGACTGCCCCAAACCCAGGGGACATTGAGACTGCCCCAAAACCAGGGGACATTGGGACTGCCCCAAACCCAGGGGACGTTGGGACTGCCCCAAACCCATTGGGAAGTTTAGACTGCCCCAAAGCAAGTGGGACAATGGGACTGCCCAAAACCCATGGGGACATTGGGACTCTCCCAATCCCAAGGGGACACTGGGACTGCCCCAAACCCATGGGGACATTGGGACTGCCCCAAACCCAGGGGACATTGGGACTGCCCCAAAACCAGGGGACATTGGGACTGCCCCAAACCCATGGGGACACTGTGACAGCCCCAAACCCAGGGGACACTGGGACTGCCCCAAATCCACAGGGGACATTGGGACTGCCCCAACCTCAGGGGACGTTGGGACTGCCCCAAACCCACGGCAACATTGGGACTGCCACAAACCCAGGGGGAAATTGGGACTGCCCCAAACCCAGGGGACATTGGGACTGCCCCAATCCCAGGGGACACAGGGACTGCCCCAAAACTACGGGGACATTGGGACTGCCCCAAACCCATGGGGACACTGGGAGTGCCCCAAACCCAGGGGACATTGGGACTGCCCCAAACCCACAGGGACATTGTAACTGCCACAAACCCATGGGGACATGGGACTGCCCCAAACCCAGGGGACATTGGGACTGCCCCAAACCCATGGGGAAGTTTAGACTGCCCCAAAGCAAGTGGGACAATGGGACTGCCCAAAACCCATGGGGACATTGGGACTGCCCCAATCCCAAGGGGACACTGGGACTGCCCCAAACCCATGGGGACATTGGGACTGCCCCAAACCCAGGGGACATTGGGACTGCCCCAAAACCAGGGGACATTGGGACTGCCCCAAAACCATGGGGACACTGGGACTGCCCCAAACCCAAGGGACATTGAGACTGCCCCAAAACAAGGGGACATTGGGACTGCCCCAAACCCATGGGGACACTGGGACTGCCCCAAACCCAGGGGACATTGGGACTGCCCCAAACCCAGGAGGAAACTGGGACTGCCCCATACCCCGGGGACATTGGGACTGCCCCAAACCTATGGGGACACTGGGACTGCCCAAAACCCAGGGGACATTGGGACTGCCCCAAACCCATGGGGACACTGTGACAGCCCCAAACCCAGGGGACACTGGGACTGCCCCAAATCCACAGGGGACACTGGGAGTACCCCAAATTTAGGGGACATTGGGACTGCCCCAAACCCACGGGGACACTGGGAGTACCCCAAATTTAGGGGACATTGGGACTGCCCCAAACCCACGGCAACACTGGGACTGCCCCAAACCCAAGGGGACATTGAGACTGCCCCAAACCCACGGGGACACTGGGACTGCCCCAAACCCAGGGGGAAATTGGGACTGCCCCAAACCCAGGGGACACTGGGACTGCCCCAAACCTATGGGGACACTGGGAGTGCCACAAACCCAGGGGACATTGGGACTGCCCAAAACCATGGGGACATTGGGACTACCTCAAAACCATGGGGACATTGGGACTGCCCCAAAACCATGGGGACATTGGGACTGCCCCAAACCCAGGGGACATTGGGACTGCCCCAAACCCATGGCGACACTGGGAGAGCCCCAAACCCAGGGGACACTGGGACTGCCCCCAACCCACGGGGACATTGGAAGTGCCTAAAACCCATGGGGACATTGCAACTGCCCCAAACCCACGGCAACATTTTGACTGCCCAAAACCCACAGTGACATTGGGACTGCCCCAAACAAATGGGGATATTGGGACTGCCCGAAACTCAGGGGACATTTGGACTGCCACAATCCCAAGGGGACATTGAGTCTGCCCCAAACCCAGGGGACATTGGGACTGCCACAAACCCAAGGGGACAATGAGACTGCCCCAAACCCATGGGGACACTGGGACAGCCCCAAACCCAGGGGACACTGGGACTGCCCCAAATCCACAGGGGACATTGGGACTGCCCCAAACACATGGGGACATTGGGACTGCCCCAAACGCAGGGGACGTTGGGACTGCCCCAAACACAGGGGGACAATGGAACTGCCCCAAACCAATGGGGACATTGGGACTGCCACAAATCCAGGGGAAATTGGGACTGCCCCAAACCCACGGGGACACAGGGACTGCCTCAAACCCATGGGTACACTGGGACTGCCCCAAACCCAGGGGACATTGGGACTGCCCCAAACCCAGGGGGACATTGGGACGGCCCCAAACCCAGGGGGACATTGGGACTGCCCCAAACCCACGACGACATTGGGACTGCCCCAAACCCATGGGCACATTGGAACTGCCCCAAACCGAGGGGTCATTGGGACTGCCCCAAAACCAGGGGACATTGGGACTGCCCCAAACCCAAGGGGACATTGGGACTGCCGAAAACCCATGGGACAATGGGACTGCCCCAAACCCACGGCGACATTGGGACTGCCCCAAAACCATGGGGACATTGGGACTGCCCCAAACCCAGGGGACATTGAGACTTCCCCAAACCCATGGGACAGTGGGACTTCCCCAAACCCATGGGGACATTGGGACTGCCCCAAACCCAGGGGACATTGAGACTGCCCCAAACCCATGGTGATACTGGGACTGCCCCAAACCGAGGGGACATTGGGACTGCCCCAAAACCAGGGGACACTGGGACAGCCCCAAACCTAGAGGGACACTGGGACTGCCCCAAATCCACAGGGGACATTGGGACTGCCCCAAACCCAGGGGACGTTGGGACTGCCCCAAACCCATGGGGACATTGAGACTGCCCCAAACCCACAGGTAAATTGGGACTGCCCCAAACCCATGGGGACATTGGGAGTGCCCCAAACCAATTGGGACACTGGGACTGCCCCAAACCCATGGGACACTGGGACTGCCCCAAACCCATGGGGACATTGGGAATGCCCCAAACCCA
>NW_024966953.1:0-1024 GCF_019238085.1 Lagopus leucura
GGAGCTCAGCCTGGGGGGAAGGGGAGAATGGCAGGGTTTGGGTTGTGAAGGACAGGCAGGATCTGCTTTGAACCGAGCAGCCGGGCTGGAGGAGCTGATGGGTCTGCAGGAGGGGCAGCTTGGAAAGGGGCTCCATGGGAAAAGGGTGGCAGCAGGGATGGGGAGGGGGGTCAACCCTCTTTATTTTGCCCCTGTGAGGAAAGCTGGGGTTCTGTGTCCCAACACAAGGAGGCTTGGAGCTGTCGGAGAGGATGAGGAGGGTCAGAAGGTGATCAGAGGGCTGAGGAGGAGGTGGGATGAGTGGGGAAGGGTTGAACCCGGCACGGAAGGGTGGGAGGTTGTGAGGCTGCTCCTGCAGCTCTGTCAGAAGAGGGTGGGCAGTGGGGCAGGGAGGGGGGCGGCCCTCTTTGCTTCGTCCTTCTGCATCCCAGCACAAGGAGCTGGTGGAGAAGCTCCAGAGGAGGGTCAGAAAGCGATGGGAGGGCTGAGCACCTGTGCAAAGACAGGCTGAAGGAGCTGGGCCGGTTCAGGCTGGGGTGACCTCAGTACCTGTAGGGAGCCTATAAACAGCAGGGGAGTCAACTCTCGGGAAGGGGAGACAACAGCAGGGCAAGGGGAAACGGTTTGAAGCTGAAGGAGGGCAGATGGAGGTTGGATATCAGGGGGTTCTTTGCTGGGAGAGCAGCGAGGTGCTGCACCAGCTGCCCACAGAGGCTGCGATGCCTCGTCCATCCCTGGAGGTGTTCAAGGTTGGATGGGGCCCTGGGCAGCCTGGGCTGCTGTGAAATGCAGAGGTTGGCGGCCCTGCATTGATGGGGAGTCGGAGCTTCGCGATCCTTGAGCTCCCTTCCAAGCACAGCCATTCAAGGTGATTCTGTTCCCCACCTCAGCAGCCTTCAGCCGTGCTGACAGCTCCCTGCCCGCCTCCTGCACTTCCTCCAACTGCCGGCCCCGCAGCTCCGATTCCTGGCGGTGCTTTTCCAGCTCTGTGCCCAACGTGCTGCAAGAAGCCCAGCCTGGCATC
>NW_024966954.1:0-1105 GCF_019238085.1 Lagopus leucura
GGAACGGCGCCCAGAGGCGTTGGCTGGGAGATAACAACGGGAGCCGATGTGGAAACGCCAACAGCCGCAGCCCTATAAGGACCCCCCCTCCCTTCCTCCCCCTCCCAACTCCAGGCTTCTTCCGCACCCCACAGGGGACATCCCAGGGCGGACCCCCTCCCCAAACGCCGCTGCTCGCATCCTCCCACCCCACACATACCTGGAGCAAAGGGAACCCTGTTGCAGAGCGGGACCGACCCCGCAGCCCCCATCCATCCCCCGCAGCCCCCATCCATCCCCATCACGCGAGGGGCGCGGACCCACCCCGACACCTGGAGCCCACGCGTGGGGCCGGGCGCTGCCGGGGAAGCGATGCTGTCAGTGGGGCCGGGACGCGGGCTGCTTGAGGGGGGGGGGTCCTGAGCACAGCCGATGGGAGTGCCGAGGAAGCGATGCTGTGGGGCAGCGGACGGACGAAAGCGACCCGGTCCCGGTTCCGGTCCGGCCCCGGGGTGCGGCTCCGCCCCGCCCGGCCCCGCCCCGTCCCGCCTCGCCCCGTCCGGTCCGTCCCGCTCCCACCTGCTCCATAGGGCCGCTCCGGGGCCATGGGCCGCTACCGGTGCCGCTCCCGGAGCCGCCGCCGCTGTCGCTCTCCTCCGCCGCCGCTGCCCACGCCCGGCGCCGCCCGGCGCATCCCGGGAGCGGCGTCATCTGAGCGGCGGGAGGGGGCCCCGCCCGGCCCCACCCGGAGCCCCGCACCGCCCCCCCGTCCTCCTTCCCCGCATCCCCGCTGCTGCCCCCCCTCCATGCCTCCCTCGGCCGCGCATCCATCCTCCCTCGTCCTTCCCCGCACCCACCGCACTGCCCGGTGGCCTTCCTCCCACCTCTCCATCGCATCTCCCATCTCCTCCTCATCCTCCATCCCTTCTCTCCATCCCTTCTCATGCCCCATCCAAAATTTGGCCCTTCCATTCCCCCTCCATCCTTCCTTCTGCCCATCCACAAAGGTCCATTCCAACCCATCATCCCATCCCATCCTATCCCACTCCATCCCATCTCATCCATCCCATCCTATTCCTTCCCATTCCATCCCATCTCATCCATCCCATCCTATTCCCTCCCATCC
>NW_024966955.1:0-1431 GCF_019238085.1 Lagopus leucura
ACTTAGTTTCAACTAGGGAATCAACAGAAGCAAAAGCAATTTTTCCCTTTTTGACACCCGCCTCCCCATTGGCTCCCCCCGGGTCAGCTGACTTTGTCATTTTGTCTGTCCTGGAGCAGAGCCTTCCCTATAACAATCTAGTTCAGACTACAAACTGGAGACAGAAATAAATATTAAAGAAATCACACAGCCAGGTATAGAGGACGATATGAATTCCTATTTCACAAACCCATCTTTATCCTGCCATCTAACCAGTGGCCAAGAGGTGCTTCCCAACGTAGCCCTCAATTCAACTGCCTATGACCCTGTCAGGCATTTTTCTACTTATGGAGCAGCCGTTGCTCAAAACCGGATTTATTCTTCTCCTTTTTATTCACCGCAAGATAATGTTGTGTTTAGCTCCAGCCGAGGACCTTATGACTATGGATCTAATGCTTTTTACCAAGAAAAAGACATGCTTTCTAGCTGCAGGCAAAATTCTATGGGACATAATACACAGACATCAATCGCACAGGATTTTACCAGTGACCAAAACAGGAACACTTCGCAAGAACAAAAAACTAGCATTCAAATATACCCATGGATGCAGCGTATGAACTCCCACAGTGGTAAGTTTTACAGCTCGGAGATATAAATTAAATAAACTGAACCATCTTTACGACCTTCTCCCTAGCAGAACAGGCTGAGCGACTTTTTATGGCCCCATAAAAACAATAATATAGCTCCTTCACAGTTGCAGCTACAGGCCTTTTATTTGTTAAGTTGTTGCAAGCAAATATGGCTTGTTATGCTCTTTCTAATTAAAAGACTTCGAGAGTGTAAAATATCCATAATAAAGTGCAGCGAGCTCTGCTCGGGAGTTAAGCACAAAATATTACTGGGGGAAATAAGTTTTAATGACGGGGGTGGAAAGTGCGGTTGTGCTGCGAGCAGGACGAGGGGGGCATCGCCCTCCCCTCTGCCCTCAAATTGGGTGGGGAAGGGAGGAAAATGGGGGGGTGGGGGAGAAGAGAGGGGAAGGGGAGAAAGGGGGGATGAGAGGGGAAAGGGAGGGGGGGAGGAGAGAGGAAAGGGGGGGAAAATGGAGGAATAAAGAGGGGAAGGAGAAGGAGGCGAAAGAGGGGATGGGGGAAGAGGAAAAGAAGAGGAGAAAGAGGGGGAAATGGCAAAATTGGAGACGGGGGGAGACGGAGGAAAGCAGAGGGGAGGGAGAAACAGAGAGAGGAGAAAGAGAAAAATGGAGAGGGGAAAAGAGAGATGGGAGGGAAAAATAGGGAGTATGGGGGGAAATAAAGGGGTAGAAGAGAAGAATCAAGAGAGAAAAGGGAAAAGAAGGAGGGAAAGAAAGAGGGAGGGAGGGAAAGAGAGAGAGGAAAGAGAAAAAATGGGAAATGGTGGAAAAATGAAGAGGGGGAATGGGGAAAACAGGGG
>NW_024966956.1:0-4797 GCF_019238085.1 Lagopus leucura
GGATGGGTAGCAGGAGTGGGATGTGACTGGTCAACAGGCTGAGAGTGTGTGAGATATTATTCCGTTCACGTCTGTGTCTCAAAGCTTGCTGGGGACGCAGATGGACTTGTTCAAGTCCCGAGCAAGGACTGTGAAATCCTTTGTGTGAAGGACACAGATGAACAAAGTCCAGGCAAGTCCTGGGCAAAGGTTGTGAGATCCTTTGTCTGGGGGACGTAGATGGGCAAGGCCAGGGGCAACAAGAGCGAGATGAGCTGCAGCTAAATAGCTGTGAAGTCCTCCTTTGTGTGGACTTATCTCCGGATGATGGCCATCTCAGGGGGTACTCAATGACTCTTGCTCAAGGCCCATCCTTGTCACGTAGGCAGGAGAACAAGGAGGATAAAAGAGGAACTGAAAACCATGAGGATAGGTTTCTGACAACAGATTGCTCATGAAGAACGGAGGATTTCTGGCAGCAGATTCCTCCTGAAGAAGAAGAGGGATTCCTGAGGATCAGATTCCTCGTGAGGTGACTCCTGCATACTGTCGAACTCCCCTGTGCTTGCTGCCTGAGCGCTGCTGCAGCTTCAAGAATTGGCTCCTCGACTTCTTCGTCTACCTGCTTGCTGCCCAAGGCCGGCCACGGTGCTTCTCGCCCCGTCCCCCTGCTGCGTTCTGCCCGGGACCTTCAAACGCCGTGCAACGGGACGCTGCTGGATCCTGCTGGTGACTCTCCCCGCTTTACGCAACTCCTGCTTCTTTTCCATCTTTTCTGTCGCCCTCCTTCCCTTCCCCGTCTCCCTGATTAGGTTTGGTAATAAACTGGTCGGTACAACATATGAACCGTTGTTTCTTAATCTCACGCCGGGTATACAGATATTAAAAGAACCTCATCTCCCTCCTATAAATTGGAGCGAGACATTTTTATTGGCGTAGTCGGTGCAGGATACCCGCTGTGAGAGTGTTGTCCTTCCAGATATAGTTTGAAACTTTTTTTTTCTGTGTGCACCTCCTGCAGTTGCAAGGAGCGATATTTTTTGAAAACTTAGACGTGAGTCCTTCTCCAGGAAGACCGCTCCATATTCTGAAACTTTACCTTTTATGTGTGTACCTCTCGGGGACGTATTTTGGCCATTTGCATTTTGATTAATACCTGTGTGCCTCCTCGGGAAGATTTCTCTGGTTATTTGGTGACTGAAGTGCGAAACTTGAAGTGATATTTTGTGACTTAAACGTTTGTGCCTCTCCAAGAAGTTTTATTTACTCTATTGAAACCTAGAAAGTGTTGCTTTAGCGTCACATTTTTTGTGCTCCCCCCATAGAAAGGGAGGAGTGATTGGAGCATTTGCATTTGTTTAGGTGTGGTGTATCTCCCTGGGAGGAGCGGTAAGGAGTAACTGAGCTTTTGAACACGTGTACCTCCTCCTCCCTTAGTGTAGATCTTTCATTGTATTAAGAAATGAGTAACAGTATTGCCAGTATGAAAAGTGAAGATGTGTTATTTGACCTTTTAGAAAAGCATGGTGCTCGTCCCTCTTTGTCAGGGGTGGACTGGGCACGCCAAAATTGGCATAATTTGCAGAGTGTTTCGGACCGCATTAGTGCCTTACAGAATGAGGCTCGTACACGAGCTGGAAAAGGAAAGTCGTTTATTTGTGCCGTACTCGGGGCTGCTTTAAAAGCTGCCGTGAAGTTCCGAAATGAAAAGCATTCGGCAGAACTCCAAACCATAGAAGCACTACAGGAATCGGTTAGAGTTACACAAGAATTGGTAAAAGCTCTGCAGAATCAAATAGTTAATCTCGAGGAACAATTAGAAAGAGAGAAACATAATTCGGCCTTGTTGCAGATGGCTGAAAGGAACTGTTAACACGTAAAGATACTAGCATATTGTCACCCATAGGTTGCCTCAAGAAAAAACTTTTCCTCAGGAGGAACTACAAGAAATAAAGGAAAGACTAGACAAATTAGAAACCCCAATAGCCCCATTGCGTCCCTTGATAACAACAGAATATACCTTCGATAACAGTGAGGATCTAGATCCTCAAATGAATGTTAAGGAAATTCCGTTCTCGGCCACCGAACTAGCAAAACTCAAAAAGGACTTCAGCCGCTCTCCAGAGGAATCAGAAACAGAATATGTATGGAGGGTGAGTCTCACTGGTGGCGACCAGATTCGGTTAACAGAAAAGGAAGCAGAAGGTTATTGGGGACCAGGAGTATTTTTAACTACTGGTAACAATCGTGCTCCCTGGTCCTTAACGCAAAGGGCTGCCTATTGGGCAGGTGGTCTCAACTCTTTAGAACGGGGAGACCCTCTTGCCATTACTGGAACTACTGACCAATTAGTAGAGAGCGTTCAAAAGGCTGCTTGTCTCCAACTGATGTATGATAGAAAGCTGCAGCCGCATCATGAATCGCCCATGATGATGCCTGTTGATCCTGAGAGAATGACCCCTTTAATTAGAGGGCTTCCGGAGTCACTGAAACCCATAGGCGTACAATTACAAGCAAGGATACAAGCTATGTCACAGGGAGAAAGAACCCGGGCAGTGTTAGAAGAAACTGTAACCCCCAACCATCTGCAGTCAGGATGCAAAGTATGGACGTGGGGGGGAGGTAGCCCAAGAGTTAATTAACTATGGAAGAAAATATGGGCCGGTGGTTTCTTTTCCCAGTAAATCTGAGCCCAGAGGTGTAAGGCTTGCAGCAGCCAGTCTTGCCCCCAGGCCACCTTGCCCAAAGCTCAGTGGGTCTGGAAGGGTCTCATTGCCAGTAAAATCCGGTAGGCGGAATATCTTTCATAAACATAATGGACTTTGGACTCTAGGCTGGAAAAAGGGTATTCCACGAAATTTGATGGATGGATTGACAACAGATAGGTTAGAGAAATTAGTTAACTGGTGGCCAGAACAAAAGCTCGAGAATCTTGAGGAAAGCAAAACCCCAGGTCCTAGGGCCTCTCTCAGGGAACCTGAACGGCTATCCAAGCCATTAGAAAACTGATGTCTCCACCCCTCCCAAGTGAGCGCGGTGAGGGCGGTGAAGGGTGGATGTGTTAGAAAGCTCACAACAAAGGGGAAACACTTATCGCCTGGGTCAGCCTGTGTCGATTGGTTCAGCTAACCTGAGGCTTGTTTCCCTAACCTTAACGGGATACCTTAACAAATATCCTTGGAAGGTCAAGGACACCATGAAAAAGGAATATAAAATTAACACTTGCTGGAGTTCCCTCATTTGTTAACCATATTAACAAAGCCCAAAAAAAAGGGCAAGACGGTGTCTCGTTTTATTTTTTCAGAATACTCCTATGGACCTTGACTGAACACAGAAAGGACTCTAACGTTTTGTGACAGAAATATTGAAAATGTGATCATGTTAGAATACTGAATATACCTCTTGATTACATTTTGTGTTTTGGTTGCAAAAGTACTATGTTGTGTGTTGTTGTGGGTAGTAATGTTGTATCTCGATTTGTTGTATTTATTTGTTACTGGTTATTGCCAAATGTATGGTTGCCTCTTTTCACTTTCTACTTTTCATTCATCATGTAACATTGGTGTCACCACTCCCGAGGTATCACCGAGTGGTGTCTGTGGCAAATTGATATTGTGTGTTGTTGCAACTCTTACGTTTGTACCGTGTATGATTCCATGGTTTACTCCATTTATACAACGTGTTGTATCTTCCATGTGTTTTGTAACTACTTCAACTGATGATGGACAAGTCCAACAGATCAGGGCAACATTTGTAACCAAGCCCAAGAAATCGTTTGTAGTAATTGTGTAACGATTGTCTTCCCCTTCTCCCCTTCCTCCTTCCCCCCCCCCTGCTTCTTTGCTGTCTTTTTGTTTTCTCCCTTTTCTTTTCCTCACCACCGTGGAGGGTCACTTGTGCTTTATTTCAAGCAATCTTTGAGCCACGGGGTGGTGTGAGAATCCTTCTTTGTTTTTTTTTTTGGCTCAAAGCTTTCTTCCTGACGTTTTTCTTGTGATAAGACTCTGAGTGACTTGTCAAGGAGGCAACTGATGGGTGCTAACTGTGTGACAATCGATATCGCTTTGGGAACATTTGCAAGCCCCTTCCCCCAGAGCTGCTTGCTCTGTAGAAGAGCGGAAGAGAGTGCTCAGCAGTGTTCACTGGCGGAAGATCTGGCCTGTGGCCAAACCGCTCCAGCTTGGTATGAGAGGCTGGGGATGATACCATTGTATTCTGCGAAGGCAAGATGCAAGTTGGTGCCTCCCTGCTTCCTCTTATCTGCTGGCAAGGCCAGAAAGATAAGAACAAAGGAGGTTCCTGCTGAGATCCCAGAGCCAGAAGCTGCCACCGCAAGGAGAACTGACTCAACCACCTTGGGTTTGAGCTGTCACTCAAAGGAGAGCTGACTCAACCACTTTGAAGCATTGAAAAAGGGCCATCATCACCATGGTCGTGGTCGTCGTTGTCAACAGAACAACTCTGCCTGACGACCCACCACTACTGAAGATCAAAAACTGAACTACGAACCTCGCTGGATCCATGGTGGTGACTATGTCCCTCTTGCTTCCTATAAAGACTCCTTGCTTCTTCTTTTCTATCTTTTCTATCGCCCTCCTTCCCTTCCTCATTACCCTAATTCATAATAGTGTCCATCCTCCCCTTCCCCCATTTCCCTGATTAAGATTTGTAATAAACTGGTTGGACCAACATTTGAACCGTTGCTTCTTAATCTCACACCGGGTATAGAGATAATAAAAGAACCTCCTCTCCCTCCTATAAATTGGAGCGAGACAGAGTGGTGCTGCTGTGGTGTGACAATAGAAATGGCAGTCTGTC
>NW_024966957.1:0-2047 GCF_019238085.1 Lagopus leucura
CTCCATCCCTTCATCCACCTGTCCATCCCTACACCCACCTCTCCATCACCCCACCATCCATCCCTCCATCCGTCTGTCCTCCTGTCCCTCCGTCCCTCTGTCCCAGCCCCCCTCTCACCCCCCGTCTCTCCCTCCTCAGGTGATGCAGGTGCTGAACGCCGATGCCATCGTGGTGAAGCTCAATTCTGGTGACCACAAAACCATCCACCTGTCCAGCATCCGACCGCCGCGGCTGGAGGGCGATGGAGCGCAGGTGAGGGCAGGGATGTGGCCGTGGGGTGGGGGTCTGCCCGGCCCGGGGGGTGTCCCTTGTTTCCATATCCCCTGACGAGCTGCAGGAACCACTGCTGGGTCACCTGGGGCGTGGGGGTACATGGAGAACCGTGGCACCTGGGGCATGGGGGTACATGGAGAACTGTGGCTCTTGGTGCGTGGTGGCACCTGGTTGCACCTGGGGAATGGTGGTACATGGAGAGCCATGGCACCTGGGGCATGGTGGTACATGGAGATCTGTAGCTCCGGTGTATGGTGGCACCTGGTGGCACCTGGAGAATGGTGGTACGTGGAGAGCTGTGGCTCCTGGTGCATGGTGGCACCTGGTGGCACCTGGTGCATGGTGGTACATGGAGAGCTGTGGCTCTTGTTGCATGGTGGTACATGAGGAACTGTGGCACCTGGGGCATGGTGGTAGATGGAGAACCATGGCTCTTGGTGCATGGTGGCACCTGGTGGCATCAGGGGCATGGTGGCACTTGGTGGCTTGGGGTACGTGGAGAACCAGAGTACTTGGTGCATAGTGGCTCCTGGTGGCACCTGGTGGCACCTGGAGCATGGTGGTACAAGCAGAGCTATGGCACCTGGTGGCACCTGGGGCATGGTGGTCCATGGAGAGCTGTGGCTCTTGGTGTGTGGTGGTACCTGGTGGCACCAGGGGCATGGTGGCACATGGAGAACCGTGTTGCATGGTGACACCTGGTGGCACCAGGGGCATGGTGGTACATGGAGAACTGTGGCTCTTGGTGCATGGTGGTACATGGAGATCTGTGGCTCTTGGTGCATGGTGGCAGCTGGTGGCACCTGGGGCATGGTGGCACTTTGTGCCTTGGGGTACGTGGAGAACCAGAGTATTCGGTGCACGGTGGCACCTGGTGGCACCTGGTGGCATGGGGGTACATGGAGAACTGTGGCTCTTGGTGCATCATGGCACCTGGTGGCTCCTAGGGCATGGTGGCACTTGGTGCCTTGGGGTACGTGAAGAACCAGGGTATTTGGTGCATGGTGGCACCTGGTAGCACCTGGGGAATGGTGGCACATGGAGAACTGTGGCTCTTGGTGCACGGTGGCACATGGAGAACCGTGGCACCTGGGGCATGGGGGTACATGGAGATCTGTGGCTCTTGGTGCGTGGTGGCACCTGGTGGCACCTGGAGAATGGTGGTACATGGAGAACCATGGCTCTTGGTGCATCATGGCACCTGATGGCACCTGGGCATGGTGGCACTTGGTGCCTTGGGGTACATGGAGAACCGTGGTACTCAGTGCATGGTGACACCTGGTGGCACCTGGGGCATGGGGGTATGTGGAGAACTGTGGCTCTTGGCGCATGGTGGCACCTGATGGCACCTGGGCATGGTGATACGTGGAGGTCGTGGCTGTTGGTGCATGGTGGCACCTGGTGGCACCTGGGGCATGGGGGTATGTGGAGAACTGTGGCTCTTGGCGCATGGTGACTCCTGGTGGCACCTGGGTTGGGGCATGGTGGCACTTGGTGCATGGCGGTACATGGAGAGCTGTGTCATTTGGTGCATGGTGGCACTTGGTGGCACCCACTTGGTCCCCACGATCTCATCCTCGTTGTCCCCAGGATCCCGTCCCTAGGATCTCATCCCCATGATCCCATCCCCTTGATCCCACCCTGAGGATCCCGTCTTCCAGATCCCTTGCCCATGATCCCAACCCCATGATCCCGTCGTCCCCAGGATCCCGTCCCCACGATCCCACCTCCGTGATCCCATTGTCCCCAGGATCCCATCCTCATGATCCATCC
>NW_024966958.1:0-1552 GCF_019238085.1 Lagopus leucura
AAAAAAAAAAGTGGAGTCAGAAGAGGGGCGACCAGACAGGGGGACGAGCCACCAGCCAGCCTGCAAACCCCCTCAGCCCTGCAGCACAGACCATCCTGCAAAGAAACCACCGTGATGTGGGCGCTTCTGTTGCACCCTACTGAGCCACAGCACCCCAAAACCTGAGGCTCTGCCCCAGGCAGCTGAGCACACAGCGAAGGACCCGTCCCTGAGACCCACATCCTGAAGGACAAGAGGAGCCCCAGGCATCACCGTACTCACCGCCCTTGAAACTTGGTGATCTGTAAATATCCCTGAGCTCCTTCATTAGCCGGTCAGTGGCCTGCACAGACCCAGACACCGCACCCTGCAAGGAACCAGCAGGGGAGAAGCTGCACTGTTATGCTGTTCTCACCACGACCGATGCCCAGAGCGCAGCTCCTGCCCAGCCCCCAAACCACACCTCGCCATGCCCTCCCTCTCTCAGGTTTTCCCTTTTCTCTCTGCATCAACTTCCCTCGCCTCAAACAAGCGCCTCGCTCACACAGTGCAGCTGCAGCAGGAGCATAAAACACAACCCAGCACCCTTCGCCACGGCCAGAGGTGAGGCCCAGCTCCTGGGGGCACAGGGCATCCCCAAACCCTGCTGCAGGAAGGCTTCCTTCAGCCTGGCAGCACTCCTCCAGCTCCTCTGCATTACCCTCAGCCATCCCCAAGAGCCAGGCTGTACCCGTGGCCAGAGCTGGCCCCTCTGCTTCCCCAACCCTCCCGCCCCCTGGGAGGCACGTACATTTAAGTAATCTTGCCTCTGGTTCTTTTTTATTTTCTCTAAAATGGCCAGATTTTCCTTCCCGATGCCTTCATCCTCCGTTTTCCTTCCATCCGCCGGCTCTTCCTCTTTCATCTCATAGTGGTCCAAGTCCTCGGTGTCCTGCGAAGGGCAGAGGAGAGATGGCACCAGACCCACCTCACTGCTCCCTGCTCCAAGTGCAGAGACGTGTGGTCGGAATCCTTTGGGCTGAGGGATCCCAAGCACTTTGTGGAAGAGGAGACTTCAGCACGAGGCCTGGACACGCTCAGTGAGGAAGCTTCAGGCACCAGGCTCCATCCTGTGCCAAAGCCAGCAGGCAGACAGGCACACTTCCCTTTCCAGATTTAAACTGGGCTCACACAAGCTCTTTGTTCCCTCAATCCTTCTCTGCCAAGTCTCACGCCTGGTTATAATTAGCCATTAATCTTAGAGATGCTCCCCAATGAGCCGAAGGGAGCCGCGCATCGGCTCCAAGCAGCCCCGTGCCGTGTTTCTGGAGGCTGGAACAAAGCGTGGGCGCTGCTGCTGGGCAGGATTATCCCCGCTCTGAGGATGCCCAGAACAAACACGGGTCACCAGGAGCACAAGAACAGACTGACAAAAAACCCACAGGACCTTTTCCTCTCAAAGAGAGGTCGCGTTTCACAGCGTGTCTGGAGGCTCTCCTACATCAGCTCAGCTCTCGCTCTGCTCCCACTGCTCTCCCCAGCGAGGGCAGAGGCTCTGCCCCTCATCCCCTTCCACAGCAGCATCTGTTGGGCC
>NW_024966959.1:0-6488 GCF_019238085.1 Lagopus leucura
GGGCAGGTCATGCTGAGCACACCTCACAGAGGCACCAGGTTTCCATAGTGAGCATTCACAATGCACTCATTGGGGCTTCAGGTTCTCCTTTCTGGCTTGTCAACTGGTTGATATCCTACTGCCTGGCTTCGGTACCTTTAGCTAGATGGAATCTGTCAATCAGTCTGTGTCCAGGTCTGCTAGAGTACAAGAGTACAGACTGCAAAATACAGGCCTCTCCAGTTCTCCCTGGTCTAGGACTGCACTCCCTTTTGGGAAAGCACTTTCACACGGAATTAGAACTAAGCAATAGGACATGAGGAGAGAGAAGGATGCTTTTTAGTGTGTCAACTCAGGGATATTTTCGGATAAGGAGCTATTCATCATAGTAGTAATGTAGGAATTGTATGTAGGCCTAAGCATGCATTACAGTTTATGAAGGAAATAAGTACCTTTTCCAGGCCACTCAGGATCTTCTCCAGCTCAGTTTTAGTTAGGATGCCAGCCTTCTCCAAGGCTTTGGCATAAGCCATGCTCCCCTGGATATCAACTTCAGATAGTCTCTGATCACAGGCAATGGAAGAGTTGAGCATCTCCATGATGGGATCTGTGCTTCCACTGAATCTTCCTCCCCAAAGTTTATCTCCCTGAGAGAGAGGAAGAGGCAAATCAAAGAGGCCTAATAACTTCATTTATAGTTTTAAGAACTATGTAATTTCCACTGAGAACTTTATGAAATATAGAGGCCAAGCTCAGGTATGTTCTTTCAGTGCAATCCTTTGTTGTTGTTGTTTAACAGAGACAGATTTTTCTTTGTTTGACAAATAGCTATGGGCCAGCATAAGCCACACATCAAGTGACTGAAGTTACTGTTTAGGCACCTCCAGAGTCCAGGATGTGCTTGCAAGCTTTGCCATGAAATTAGCATCAAATCAGCTAAGGTGCAGACTCTAGAACTCTGGATACCTTTCAGCATCAGGAATGTCCAGAAAAATAAGTCAGAACACAAAGAAGATTTTAAAATATGTAAGAAGAAAACTTGGTTTTCTACTCAAACCAGACTGATTTTCTAATCTCACATCCTCCAACAGGTCATCTACCTAATTACTTCACTATGTGACCAAAGACAGGTATGTAATTCCTGCCACACATCGTGACACTATGCATCTAAACCTTTTGCATCAGTGATTTAGCAACTGAATGGATTCACTACGAGCCATGTGTGACGCTTGGTCAGATCTTTGCTGGGTAGGATGCCTCCTAAAGCCCTAGCTCTGGCAAACTTGAGTGGAAATAGATAGGAATGTTACTTGTGCAGAAAGCTTACAACCAATCCAAGATTTCAAAAGCAGCTCTCCAGCAGGCACAAAGAATAAATTGGAGAACATTTAAAGGAAGGGTCTAAATATATTTACCATTGCAGATTGCAAAATAATCACTAATCTGTATGATTTTTTAGTACCCCTGTCAGTCTTTTCTCATGGTTGTAACTACCATGGACAGCAAAAAGTTGGCCAAGACATTTGCAAACTAATCTGTGCTGGGGTTTTATCAGTCAGACAAAATACTATTGAGTAACCCTGGAAACTTTTTTCCCTAGTGACTGTCTCCACATTTCTGCCAATCCCTGCTGAAACAACGTGTCTGAGAGGACAGCAAGAGAAAGCCTACAGAGGTGAGTGTTGCACGTAGTTCTTTTCGCATCTTTACAGCAGCTCTGTCAGCCAGCTGAAGGGAGGTAAAAAGAAAAATCAGAATCTGAAAGGAAAAGTTAGAGGTCCTCAGTGGATCCAGTGCCCATGGAACTATGGCACAGGGATGTAAAATCAAAAGCCAGTACCAGATGCTAAGTGCCTGAATGAGGAACTGCTCTGTCTTAGGCATATCTTCTGTGCTATGGGGCTCCACTGAAGTAAGAGGTGGGTCAGCAGAAACTGCAACAGATACATTTGCAGTCAGGAAAGCAAAACAGAAGGATTAACTTTAGCTAGCTACTGAACTCTGGTCAGGCTAGCACAGTCTGACAGCTGATGGACGCTCATCTGTAACCAGAGCTGAGGAAGCCAGGGCTGCAGTAGCCACTCTGAAGGCAGAAGGCATGAGTTGCTAAGACAATTAGTCACCAGGCGCAGAAACTGAAAATGAAGCTTTTGTATATAGAAGTAGTTACACAAGCTTTTGTAAAGTACCTGCCTAAGCACAAGCTGGCCTGAGTGAAGTGCACCAGTGCGTTAAATTAGTCTCTCCGAGGTAAGGGGAGGAACCTGAAGGAAATTGCAGGCTGCAGAGACTTAGACTGTAACAAAGTTGAGCTTGCATTTGCCAGAGCACCGGCAGGAAAAGCAAAGTTTGCCCTCACCTCAGATGCCATTTCAGACGTTTGCTCGTGTGCACTCCCACTGCAACCTGTGGAACGGAACGAAACAGCTCAGCTCAGCTCTGGCCCTTCCCTGGCACCTCAACCCAGCAGTAAGGCTCCACCGAGCCCCCCCAGCCCCACTCACCGTCTCAGCAGCTCAGCCCGGCTAGTCGTTCCGTGCTACTCGCCCCTCTTCCTCGCTTTTACACGCCTCGGCTCCTTGCTGGCAGCTCGTCCCGCCCCGGCAGGGCGGGGTGTCCCTGCGACCGGCCCCGCTTCGCTTCCCCCTCCCTCGTAGCACCCCGCAGAAGTGGCTTGTTTCTGCTTGGCCTTTGGAAGCGTGCTGCTACCACATATTTTTTATATCTGTACAATGCCAAAAGTATTTGAGACAATACAGGAAGCACATCCCAATTTTCTTTCTTGTCCCTTTTGGGTTTTTCTTGCCTTTCACAAGATTCAGGTAGGAAGAGACGTAATTAGCCATCTTTTCTATCTTTTCTCAGTCCTGCTACTCGTCCCCTTTTTGAGTTAAAGATGAAGCCTGAAGCCCAGTGGGATTTCATGATTAGGGTATGTTGGTTTCTGTAGCAAAGAGGACTCAGGCAATGACACAGTTTAGCATCAGGCTTGTCTGCCTCTGGCTACCCAGCCTGAATGAGCAGATATATTTTGTCCCTGGGTTTCCAGAGCACTGCCTTCAGTATCAGCCCAGAACAAAGTTCACATTCTGTCTGGATTTATACCCAACTCTTAATTTGCTGCTTCTCAAACATTTCCCCCTGTGATCTTTTTTTTTTTTTTTTTGTGATGTGATGACTTTTCCCTTTAAAACTAGCAGGCCTGCAGACACGCACAGCATCACACTGAGAAAAGCTGTTTGAAATTTTTTCACCAGTTTCCTTCCTCTTCTGAATCCCTCCATGCTTGATGCTGCTCATGTCTTTTTGGTCTTTCTTGAGTGTCTTTGTCCTTACTCTGAGTTTTGACTGAAGGTTGTTGGGAAGCTGTCAAAACAGTAACGCCACGTTTGCATCCAGAATGGATTATGTACAGGGAGAGGCTTTACCTCCTGGTGTTTGTGATACAGGCTCGATATTGGTTATATGGAACATGCATAACATATACAAAGGATGTGCCTCTGCTCTTAAGGCTCTGCAGAGAAGTTGCCCAAAGTCCAGAAGGGTTGGAGGAGGATGCTCAACACACGGCAGTCAGGAGGGTTAGAGGGCACCCAGCTGCTCCTGACACCTCTCCCTGAGACACCTCTTTTTGACCCACAGGGCTAGAGAAGGGGAGATGGGATCTCTGGCATTTCCTGAGTTTCCCTGTGTCTACTTTGCAATTTGAGATTTTATACCATTAAGCATCCTATATATGTATGATCACATTCTTTATGTAATTTGGTTTCTAAATATTACCTGTATTTAAGCAGCTACATGGTTAAATAGAACAGTGTAAGCTCCAATTTCTGTTCTACTTCTAGGCCTCTGTGTCATTTTTTTCCACTTGTCTGTACTTGCATCTCTCTGTAACATGAGGCACAGAAATGATTGAGGAATCACAATGAAGTTGGTTTGTGTTGCTGCTGGTGAAGGTTAGATGGATACATTTGGGGATTGCTGTCTCATATTCATCCCTGGTGCCTGCAGGGGCCGTTGCTGTCATACAAATCCATCTGGTCTCACTGCTCTTTTGTGACAGCAGAGAAGTGTTAGTAGCTCTGCTTTTCTAGTTGAGAACTAGAGGGCAGAATGACCATGCATAGTAATGTGTTTAGGAGACAAAATATTCAGTGGAACTTTTCCAGAGCATGAAAGCAGGCTAGAGATATTTTCCTTGAGGAGACTAAGTGAATATTTCTTTACTTTGTGTAATGTTTAAGAGCCCCTCTGTAGGCTTTTTATCTGGTTGGATGTCAGATCAGAGTTACTGAACCATCTGCTGGGTCTTTCAGTAGTTCATTAAAAGACTACATGTCAGAACGTCTATCTAAATTGATAGTTATTGAATTCTTGGCTTAAATGACTTCCTGTTGTCTGTGACAGAGCAGAGATTTAAGCCCAAGTCCCTCCCAAGTACTGTCCAAGACACTGATCCTTCTGTTTGTGCAGAACTTCTTAAGATGGGAAGCAGGGCTTTAAGCACTCAGATCACAGTGTGTCATAGTAGTGTGATAGTGAAAGTGTGAAGGTGTTCTGGTCAGTCTCCTGTAATGTCTGTGGAGCTTCAGAGACCTTCAGAGTCTCCTCCCATTCAACGTTACTCCATAATTTTAAGAAAATGGTGGATGGGTGGGAAGTAGCAGTGACTATGAACTACTCATCTACGTAGGAGACTGAGATGTGACAATCTGCTAAAACTTCTGTTTTGCTTTCAACTTGGCAAGGTCCCATGTCATTTGGTACCAGCTATAAGGAGCAATGCTGGATACTTGCTGCTAGGAGCAAGAGGAAATCTGTTTGGCTGAGAGCTCTTAAGGTACTGAGCGGGGCTAGCAGATGCAAACAAGGAGAAAGAGGGGAGTGGCACGAATTGAGAAATTATTAATTGAGATTATGGGAGAAAAGAAAAGAAATATGAGAAGGAAATGGAGAGAGATCTTTTGCTCTGACTCTGTTAGTGTTGGGTGTTGATGTCACCTCTCCCTCTATTGCACCTTTCCTCTCAGAAGTAAGCAGAAGTGATTTCCCTTCCACAGCTAACCTATCTAGAGACTGAGGCACAAGCTCTGTTTCTGTTTTGGAACAGAAAGTGACAGAGCAAATACATAAATTACTGAGCAGTAATTTAAATGTGGTGTTCTTTACATGGCAGCAGAATAAATCATGTTTAAGGCTAAGAGTAAGGTGAGTCTGAGGGTGATAGGAAGCATTGAAGAAAGGGAAGTTTGTGTTGCTGGTGCTTCTATGTATTTGAGGAACTAATGCTGCAAATGTAGATTGAAAGCACTTGTTGTCTTCTGTAGTACATCATTAATGGCAGGAGGTTTAGTTCACAGTACTTTGCACTGTGCTACAGCCCTTAACCAAAGCATGGTGAGGCAATGCTTGTGTTCCTGCCATTACCTACATGTGTTGCAGAGCCTTGCAGTAGTCTGTCAATAATGTGTTGCTGTATCAGCGTGGAGGGCAGGGTGCTGAGCAAACCACCAGCTTTAAAATGTTTTGACAGAAGAGAAATTGTCCAAGACAACTAGCACTATTGTACTGTCAGTATCAAGTTAGTGTTTAATGAAATCTGCCCTGTCTTCCCTGTAGAAACAGTTTTTCCTCTGCCTTTCATTGAAGTCATTCCATGCAGAAATCACTGCAGAACACTAATGCAGGGGAATGTTACAAATGCTTATTGAATCAAATATTTTCCCCATAAAAAAGACGCCAATGTGGTGCACTTGCATTCCTAATATAATGCTTTTTCTTGCCTGTGTCCTGATTTTACATTTGCATGGACAGAAGGGAAGATGGTAGATTATTACTAAGGGTTAGCCAGAAATGCCAGCTTATTTTCAAGTACTCTGCCCCCAGCTAGCTTGGCCTGGGTCACACAGAAAAAAGGGCTTTCCTGGAAACAATGCAACTCCTGTTCTTTGGATTAAACAAAGCTGAAGGTGGCTTAATGATGAATGAGGAGGAGCTGTGGGCTGTCCTGCTGACCACGTTCTGCTTAAGACTAAGCATGTTTCACTGCCAACTGGTGAGGAAATTTTTCCCTGCCAGAAGGCAGGCAGCCTAGCTCTCTGGGAAACATAGTCCTAGCAGGAATTCAATGAGGGCTGGACATGTGGCATGTGTTACAGATATAGTACCATGTGTCTTTCCCTACAGACACCCCAATCTTCCCTCAGCATGTTGTACAGCTTGCTGTGGCACAGCTGTGTCCAGCCCTGTGCTGTGTCCAACTGCTCCCATCATTTGCAGGTCTCCTGATGTAGAAGCACCCTCCTACTGCCCTCCTGCTGCCCAGCAGAGTTTGTCCCCTCATAACAGTTCTTTTGCCAGGAAGGAGAGAGTTCATTCACACCAGTGACCAGCCTCAGAAGGGCTGAAGAAGCCCAATTTTGTCCCTTGAAAGCAATACGCAACACAGGAGTTTCAGTGAACTACAATACACCACAGTGTTTATTAACTCTGGATTAGTGTGATAAGCA
>NW_024966960.1:0-1532 GCF_019238085.1 Lagopus leucura
GCCAACTGGCGGGATGTGGGCATGGGGTCACATGTCAGCGGAGCCAGCAATCCCACCAAGGAGCCAAAGGACTCACAGGCATCTCCTCTCTGCAGGGATGAGGGGCAGGAACAAAGCTGTAGGCAGCCCCAGCTCTCCCTAGCTTCTCCTGCCCGTGCCTTCCCCATGCCAGCATGCACAGCTGGGCGGAGCTCGCCTTCCAGCTCAGGGGCACTGGGGAGGGAGCAGGGAGCATGCAGTGGGGCTCTTTACTCACCGGAAGCCCTTCACAAGCAGCCAGCAGCTGGGAGCAGGTCTGCAGGGCCCTGTTACGCTCCCACATGTTGTTTGAGGTCAGTGATCTCTGCAGGACCTGAAGCAGAGCATGTCTCACCATGGACATTTTTCCCTTCCTGCCATCCCTCTCCCTGTCCCTCTTTTCCCAACAGTTTCCCTCAGGTCCTGCCCTGTGGCTCCACGTGGACCCCCGCCTCACTGTGCGCTGACACTGCTGCTCCCATTTTCTGCAGATACTGCTGCCTCCTAACCCAGGAGCTTTTCCTCGGCTGGGCCCTACCAGGGGCTGGCTCCTGCCTTTCCCCCTGCAGAGCCCATTTCTCTGCCCATTTCTCAGCTCGCAGTGAGCTGGCCTGTTAGCAGGAGATTTCTCCCCCTTCGATCATACTCTCAGTCCCCAGATCTCTGTCCCTGCTATCAACGGGCACCACGCTTCCTCCCTTGCCCCACACGTACTCACCTGGACTATGTTCTGGAAGAATCCCCGGGTGGTCTCTGTCTCAAGCAGGACCACCATGAGCCGGCCCAGAGCTTTCAACGATGTCTGCAGAAGCTGAAAGCAGGAGAGGGGATTGAGGTGTGGCATCACGGCTGCTGCTGGAGCATAGGCCATGTGTGCTGAGGTAGGGCTCTGACGCAGAGGTGGCCGGGAAAGTTACGGCAGGTTACCTGCAGGTACTGTGCTGCTTGCTGTGACTTCTTGATCTTCAGCATCATCTCTGCTGAAGGGTGTGACACAATGTTCTTGCAGCACAGAGCCAACATTTCACGTGCATCCTTGCTTCCTAAAGAGGGCTTCAGCTTGCTGACAAGAGGAAAAAAAGGAAGAGAAAGCAGAAAGGGCCTTTACCACTGCTCTCCAGACTGTTGCAGACAATGTCTGAGATTCTCCCAATCAACAGCTGCAAAGCCAACACCCCCAGCCCGTGCTACTGAGCACTGTCTTCAGTTCCAGCAGCGCCCGCCTCCTCCCTGGCAGCAGTGAACCACCTCCCGCTCTGAAGGGAAGAAGGCCCCAGGTCTCCCTTCTCTTCCTCGCCTGGGGACAGCAGTACCAGGCCTTTCTCCCTGCCCAGAATCTCAGCTTCACTGGCCACAACAGCCCAGCCGTCTCTCCTGTAGATGCAGCTCCTTACACCCTCCCCCCTCCAGGCCTTCAGAAGCTACCCTAAAGGGGGACCACCATCTGCCTTGCAAGCCTAGAGGCTCCCACCCTTACCTCAACTGCTCCAGGGCCAGAATCACCTTGAGGGGCA
>NW_024966961.1:0-1768 GCF_019238085.1 Lagopus leucura
GTGGGAAGCACAAATCCAGATGTGTATCTGTACCAGAGGCTTAAGCTTAACTCACCTTTAGAGCCAAAAGCAAAGTCTCCAGAGTTCTTGGAAGCCAGATCCGCAAATGACAAGCCCGAAGCATGACCAAAGCCAAACGAGATGGGTTTGTGTTCTGTCAAAGATGGAGAAGTCAAATGTTTTTCTCTTTCTTTGAGGAAAACATCTTTGATGTCATACAGTTGTAAGAAAATCCTGGAGAAGCTTTCATATTTGCACCTGATTCTCATATTGACACTTTTTATTACAGTCCAAAGAGCTGCTCACGACTGAGTTTCAGCATGCTATTTCGGAGACTCAGCAAGTCCACACAGCTTGAGTAAGTACTCACATGGTATGAAACAATACACTAACCTAAGTATAAATCACACAACTGAGAGTAGCAGTGGTCTGTACTAGAGTCATCTGAACATACTAGAATTTGATAGGCACAAGTACTTTCATTCCCCTGCATATTTTCACTAGACCAATACTTGTGCTTCAAATTCACTGCTGTATCTGTTCAATGCAATGGCTAAATTAAACTAAGCAATAAAAAAGCAAACTTAAGGTTGTACACACACCCCCCCCACACACAAAAAGACCCAAACAAACCCTTACATTCTCCCAACTTTACCTTGTGTTGACTCAGAACGTTCAGAATCACTTTCTTTTTGAGTTGACAGGTCCACAGGCTTATCATCACCTCCTGGTAAACTCTGTGATACGTGAGCAGTTTCTGTGGAATCTGCCTCTTCACTGCTAGCAGCTGACTGCACAAATACCGCTGTTGCTTCACTAGTTGATGGAGTATGAAATTCTTCCTCACTCGTACAGACTGTGTCAGCTGAGCTTGTAACTTCACTCTCCTGAGATTAATAAGTGAGCACATAAGCCAGGAGAGCCTAATATTCAGACCACATTCAGTCTGGACATAAGAATAACCACTCCCTCCCAAAAAGCCACATTCCCCCTTTGCCCCCCCTCCCTCCCATGTTATCAATTTCTTCATTTCATTACAACAGCAGTGCAGAAAACTCACAATGCTAAGTTCTCAGGCTCCAACTTTCTTATAGCTTTACTAAGGTTTCAAAATAGGTAACTAACAGGGAAGGAGAAGCAAACAGATGGGAAAAAAAAAACCCCAAGAACTGTTGCTGGAATGTTTCAGACATTCTTCATTATTAACACACTCACACACTCAAGTTCAACTTGACAAGAGACTGAAGTACCTTTGAAGCAGCATGATTCCAAAACAAGCACCCCTTCTCTTGGGAATTTCTCTGAAATCACTGAACTCTCACATACCTGCTAGGAGGAATTCTACTAGCCAAAGCTGTTTCTACTTTAGGAGGTAAAGCGGTTTCCTTTCTCTCCCTGAGAAATGCAAGATCTGTACCTTAGTTCCAACGCCAGAACAGACTTGAGACTCAGTCAAACAAGTCAAGTAGCTTTTAATTTGCTGAATATTTGATTGCTCACTAAGTGAAAACTGACTAAGAATAATGCTGCAAATTTATTGCCAAAACTTTTCATAGATACTTGACTCGTACTTTCTTTCTCTGAGTGTCAGCTTCTTTCTGAGAGCCTTCTGGACAGGCATCTTCCGCATTACTACCAATGCCACAGACAGATGTGGAAGTGACCTGCGGAGTTTCTTCTTCAGCCTTCTTCTCAGGAGGTTTAGTTTCAGAAGTAGTAACACATTCCCTCTCCAATTCCTGTTTGACTGCAGTGCCTACTGCAAAGA
>NW_024966962.1:0-36529 GCF_019238085.1 Lagopus leucura
GCTCGCTGGCTGGAGTCATGGTTCCTGCATACCTGCCTTGGCTGGCTGGTTGGAGTCCTGGCTCCTGCCTACCTGCCTGCCTTGGCTGGGTGGCTGGAGTCCTGGCTCCTGCCTACCTGCCTGCCTTGACTGGCTGGCTGGAGTCCTGGCCCCTACCTGCCTGACTTGGAGGGCTTGCTGGAACAATGGACCTTTCCTGCCTGTCTGCCTTGGCTGGCTGGCTGGAATCGTGGACCCTGCCTGCCTGCCTTGGCTAGCTGGCTGGAGTCATGGCTCCTGCATTCCTCCCTAGGCTGGATGGCTGCAGTCCTAGCCCCCGCCTGCCTGCCTTGGCTGGCTGGCTGGAGTCCTTGCTTCTGCCTACCTCCCTGCCTTGGCTGGATGGCTGGAGTCCTGGCTCCTGCCTGCATGCCTTGGCTGGCTGGCTGGAACTGTGGACCCTGCCTGCCTGCCTTGGCTGGCTGGCTGTGGTTGTGGCCTTTGCCTGCCTGCATTGGCTGGCTTGCTGGAACCGTGGCCTTCTTTGCCTTGGCTGGCTGGCTGGAGTCCTGGCCACTGCCTGCCTGCCTTGGCTGGCTGACTGGAGTCGTGGTCCTTGCTTGCCTGCCTTGGCTGGCTGGCTGTAGTCATGGTCCATGCTTGCCTGCCTTGGCTGGCTGTCTGGAGTCCTGGCCCCTGCCTGCCTGCCTGCCTTGGCTGGATGGCTGGAGACATGTTTCTAACCTACCTGCCTTGGCTTTCTGGCTGGAACCGTGGCTCTTCTATGCCTGCCTGCCTTGGCTGGCTGGCTGGAGTCCTGGCTCCTGCTTGCCTGCCTTGGCTGGCTGGCTGGAACTGTGGACCCTGCCTGCCTGCCTTGGCTGGCTGGCTGTAGTTGTGGCCCCTGCCTGCCTTCCTTGGCTGGCTGGGTGGAGTAGTGGCCCCTGCCTGCCTGCCTTGGCTGGCTGGCTGGAGTCCTGGTTCCTGCCTGCCTGTCTTGGGTGGCTGGCTGGAGTCATGGCCTCTGCCTGCCTGCTTTGGCTGACTGGATGGAGTCCTGGCCCCTGTCTGCCTTCCTTGGCTGGCTGGCTGGCTGGCTGGCTGGTGTTCTGGCCCCTGCCTGCATGCCTTTGTTGGCTGGCTGCCTTGCATCACAGCTGGTGTTCTGTTGCCAGGTTTCCCAGATCTAGAGCTTTTGTCAGGGAGGTGGCTCATGGCATCATAAAGCCTTGGCTATGCATGCCTTAGAATGTCCCTTGACAACTAAAACATGGCTGCACTGGAGGATTCGGTGACTTTGTCCTGACAGTTGCCCTGTGTGTCTGATGAACCTGTTGAATTCTGCTGCGCTCCATTTTAAGGCCATTTCTCTATCTTGTTTTTACTGTTGGTTCCACTAAAGATCTGTTGGTTGTATCAATCAGTTTGTGGATGATGCTAAGCTGGGAGGAGTTTAGACCTCCTTGAGGATAAAGAGGCCTTGCCTTGAGATCTGGACAAAATGGCCTGGGCAATGGCCTCATCAGCACAGCCGCAGCCCTCGACCACCGCCTGCACACCCCATGCGCTTCTTCCTCCTCAGCCTCGCCCTCCTCGCCCTGGGCTGCATCTCCACCACTCTGCCCAAAGCCGTGGCAGGGTGCCCCGCTGTGCCAGAGCTGGCCTCCCTGGTGGAACTGTTGTAACGAAAGGGGAAATAGTGTCCGAGTAAGAGAGGGGAGATTTAGATTGCATTAAAGGAAAAAGTCTTTCATGACAAGAGCGGTGAGGCAGTGGCACATGTTGCCCAGGGAGGTGGTGGAAGCTCAATCCTTGGAGGCATTCAGGGAGAGGCTGGAGCAGGCTCTGAGTGCCTGACCCAGCGTAGGGTCCCAGTTCACTGCAGGGAGGTTGGACCAGATGACCTGTAAGGTAAAGTATTCTATCATTCTGTCATTCTGTGACTCCTTGTATTGCTTAGTTGCCTGTCGAGCCCTTAGAGGCACCCCTGGGTCCTGCCCAGCACCGTCCTTGGCTGCTGATTTATCAGGGCAGATGGAGAGAGGGACTAAGCAGCAGAGATCCCCAGCCGGCTGAGTCTGCTTCTCCCTGGAGCAGCACAGCCAGGGAAGGTCATCCTGGGGTCCAGGGCAGCGCAGCCCCCGCCTCTGCAGAGCAGCCCTGCCAACTCGTGGCCCTGCAAGGAGCACAGGGAGAAAACCAGGAGCAGCCAGCCAGGCCAGCACCAACACACTGCCCTGGGCAAGGCTCTCTGGGAACAGGGGTGGCCCTGGAGAAGGGCGTGGGAGCACTGGAACCTGCAGGGAGGCTCACAGGAGAAAGGGAAAGTCATTTCTGCGGGCGGCTGCTGGGGGCAGGCTGCTCTGTTGCTGGCACAGCGAGGTGGGAGGCACGTAGGAGGTGCGCACACCACGGCTGGGTGCTGAGCTTCAGGGGCAATTTTGGATCCCAACCCTGGGGAAGCTCCCTGCAGCACGGTAGCTGCTGGGCACCGCCGGGCACAGCCCGGCTCCGTCCTCTCCGCGCCTCCCTGCGCGGACCGGTGGCCGCGCCCGGGATCGCCCCGAGCCTCCTCTTCTGCAGGCGGAGCCGCCCCAGCTCTCCCGGAATCCCACCCCAGCCATTTCCCACGCGGTGCCGAGGAGGGGAGGGGATGCGGGGGAGGAACGGGGCCGGCGCTCGCAGTGCTACGACACGGCCGTTTACGCCGCCCCGTCCTTACCCGGCGGAGGGCACGGGGACGGGGCGGCTTATTGGAGCTGCAGAAACGACCGCGGGCAGAAGCGCCGAGAAACGAACGGGAAACGTTGAATCGACGAACGCACAGAGCGACAAACAAAAACGACCGCGTTCCCAGCCGGCTCCCGTCCGAACGGCGACTGCGGAGGACGGCTCGGTGCCGACCGGGGACAGACGGAGCCCCGCGCCGCCTTCCCCTGAGCGCCCGGCGTCCCCGTGGCACGGCGCGGGCGGCGGCGGGGAAGCGGGGCTGCGGAGCGCCGCTTTCCCCGCACGGAGTCCCGTGGCTCCGCCGCCGCGCCGGGCACCATCGCCGCGGCCACGACCGCCATCGTGAAATCAGGCACACCTGATACAGCCACACCACTGAGGCTCTTCTGCTAAATTTCACTGGTTCCCAATGCTCGCTTAAAAAATAAAGTCCACTGAGAGTATCAAACGCCAACACATTTCTCAGTATCTGGACATCCCTGCCTCGTCCATCTCTGGCCAGCAGGACTAAATTCAAAGCAGTGCAAACCACCATTCCACACAAGTAGCTATGATTAATCCTGCAGATCAGAGCTCAATAAACACTGGCTCAGCACAAGTCACTCACAGAGAACAGGGGCTCTGCTACCACCAGCGCCTGCTATACATCAGGAAGGAAAACGAACCGAGGAAAACGAACACAGCAGCATACAACTAAGAGCTCCTCGTGATTGTCAGCACTGAAAGGAAAGCAGGCTGAAGGAAAACCTTAGGTAAATCCATACAGGACAGCAAAGCAGGGAGGACAAAGGACAGGGACTGATCCTGAACTGAACGCATTAGAGAACAAGAGCCTTGAGAGCAGTAATTGGCTATACAGGTAAGCAATACGCACGTCTGAAATGGTGATTTCTTCAGAAGACTGCAGGGTGTTCCTCATCAAGACAAAGGACAGTACATAAAAATATCAGGATGGATATAAGTTGAAAATTCTTTTCAGCTGGCCTGGCATCCTGGGGCAAGCTGAAGACTAGACAGACAGGACACCAACACAGAAAGAGAACTAACAGCACAGGGGGTGCCACAGAGAAACTGGAAAGTGACCAAATCTCTGCTGTGTGAGGTAGAAAGCTGAGGGTGATACCTGCTGCCAATGAGGGGCACAGTGGAACGACAGGACGGATGCCACCTGCAGCACAGACATTCACACCAGGGGCACAGCACAGAGCTACGATCCCAAAGCCATTATAAGGTTTTATTTAACAGTGCTGTGTGGGACGATTCAACTGCTTCAAGCTCAAACAAGCTGCAAGTGATTGATTAGTCCGTACATCTACCTCAAAACCTGATGTCTTGGAAAAAATAAACAGAACAGACCATCTCAAGTAGCAGATAATCAATCTACAGAACTTAATCCAGCAGGCAGTCCTGTGGCCAAATTCTGTGCTGGCAGCAAAGACTTTTTATGACCATTAGGAACATTCCCAGTTACAGAGCTACCACAACTTGGGCACTAAATACACAGACCCACCTGGGAGAACAGCAAATAAAGAAGCAACTTACCCTCCCCTTATCCAACTCCACTCTCACATTTAGAAGTGAAACTACAAGTTCAAATGCCAGGAAAAAATGAGGGAAAAAAATCACCTGGTATTTTCCAGGCAAATCACCAAGATCACGGAATCACAGAACATCCCAAATTGTAAGGGATCCACAAGGATCACCAAGTCCAACCTGATGCTCCAGGAAGGACAACCCAAACGCAGATGGTCTTTAAGCTGCAGCAGCTCAGGACCAGGCCCACAGCCCTGGGGAGCCTGGCCACCACCACTGGTATCAGATGCAGCAAGCACAGGGAGCAGGCAGGTAGGCACAGCAAGCAGCAAGCAAAAACCAATATGAGAGGGGGCCTGCTTACAGAAATAAATCCGGGGCCTGCCTACAGAAAGCTCACACCTTTCACTCCAGTAAAGCTCCACCATTTTGACAGCCAAAACAGAAACTGCCATTTCACTTCTCATGGCTCTTCCCTGAACTCCCACACAAACAGTTACTTCACGTCCCCTATCGCACTGCAACTGCTCATAATCAATAATCTAGATTATATCTTTCACGACATAAGAAGCTCACTTCTGCTTGGTGGCAATGACGTCCATTCCCATTGCATCCTTTCATGTGAGGAAAATCACAGCTGGCTTTCTGACAGCCTCCTTCATGATTCCCCCAAAAGCACCCAGCACTTCTTCTGAAGAGTGAAAGAAAGGAAGGTTCATGGAAATGGGCACACAAGGCTTGCAAGAGATGCAGTGCTCCAGATCATAGACAGGACCATCACAGTGCCAAGACACAGCTTATCACTAAAGGAAACATTTGAGAGCATTTTCACAACTTCTGCATAAGCTGTAATGATTCAGCATATCCAGCTTTCTTATTGTTCAGTTGGAGAAGGCAGATGCTCTCACACATCAATCAGCAAGCACTTGGATGAGCCAGCCCTCTGCTTTTCACAACGACAGAAATCGTTACTGCCAGCTCTGACACCTTACCAGGAGATGCTTCAGCTCATTACCGTGGACTTCATTCCTTCCATCAGCAGCTGCTCCTGAACTGACCTTCATTCATACAGTGACACCACCAACTTCCAACACGAGCTGACCTGCAAAACAGAGAAAAGAGAGCAGGATGACAACCAACACGGAGATACCACGTTTTAATATTCACGAACAAAAAAAGCAGTAACAATACAGAAGGGCAGCTGCAGCAACACAGCAGTACATAAAGAAATGAAAACCTGGCCCGGCCCTGGAGCGGAGCGGCCCGGCCCCAGAGCCCCCACCTCCAGATGCCTCATTCAGCAGAGATCCATCATCTCAGCAACCACCCACTACCCAACCCGCCAGCGTTCCTGTGACCTGCCATCAGCTGACGAGACAGAAGTAAGATCACCATGATCTTCCAAGCCACGAGATGGGCCAGGACACCACAAGAGGATTCACAGTACTTTAGATGGAGCCTCATGAAGGCAGAGTAGAGAAGGACAATTGCCTCCCTCGCCCTGCTGCCCACCGCTCTTTTGTTGCAGTCCAGAATACTGTTGGCTTTCTGGGCTACCAGCACACACTGCTGACACAGGTAAAGCTTTTTGTCTCCCAGGGAAGCCCAAGACCTTCTTGGCAGGGCTGCTGTCGAGGAGTTCTCCCACCATTTGGCAGTTGTGCTCTGGAATCCTGCCTTCAGGCATGAAAGCCAGGGAAGCGTTGCTGGTGAAGACAGAGGCAAAGAAGCCGTGAGGTACATCAGCCCTCTCTGCTCCTGTGCTTATTAACACAACAGTAGGCCCGCACCACCCCTGTGTACTCCTTTACTTGTAAGGAAACTCTATCAGCTGGAGCCTTCACACTCCTCTGTGAGTATCAGGTCCATGTCAGGTGGAAGCAGCCAAAGCTGCCCTGACTATCACAGCCCTGACCAGCTCCCTGTCGGCCAGTGTGAGACCCAGCTGAGCATCGCCTGTGTTTCCCCCCAGCAGCTGTGTGAAGAAGTTGGCTGAACTCGGTGGCCTGTTGTTCTGCTTGGCCAGAGAATGCCAGGGCAATTGCAGCTCCCATAGTCCAAGATAGTCCACTCTTCCAGTCCAAGAGGTTTCTAGAGTGTGTGGAAGATAGCTTCCTTACACAGCTGGTACGAGAGCCTACCAGGGGTGGTGCCCTGCTTGACCTGCTCTTTGCTAACAGAGAAGGACTGGTAGGTGATGTGAAGGTTGGAGACTGTCTAGGGCAGAGCGACCATGAAATTGTAGAGTTCTCTATTCTTGGAGATGTCAGAAGGGTGACTACCAAAACTGCTATCTTGAATTTCAAGAGGGCGGACTTTGACCTGCTCAGGACGCTTGTAGCACAGGTCCCTTGGGAGTCGCTCCTTAAGGGTAAAGGGGTCCAGGAAGCCTGGACGCTCCTCAAGGTGGAAATCTTAAAGGCACAAAAACAGGCTGTCCCTGAATACTGTAAGGCGAGCCGTAGGGGGAGAAGACCAGTGTGGATGAGCTGGGAATTACTGTCAAGACTCAGGAAGAAAAAGAGAGTCTATGTCCTGTGGAAGAAGGGACAGGCTACTAGGGGAGATTACAAGGAAGTTGCTAAGGTATGCAGGGAGGAAGTCCGGAAGGCGAAAGCCCATCTTGAACTTAGATTGGCCACTGCAATAAAGCAGAATAAGAAATCCTTTTACAAATATAGCAGTGGCAAGAGAAAAACCAAGGATAATCTCTATCCTTTAATTGATGCGGCGGGGAATGTGACCACAGATGACAAGGAGAAGGCTGAGGTCCTCAACGCCTTCTTTACATCTGCCTTTAATAGTCAGACCAGCTATCTTCAGGGCACTTTGTGCCCTGATCTGGATATCTGGGCTGACACGCAGAATGTCTCCCCGGAGATCGAGGTGGAGACAGTTAGAGAGCTCCTCCTCCATCTGGACAGTCACAAGTCCATGGGACCGGATGGGCTTCATCCTAGGGTGCTGAGGGAGTTGGCGGGGGTGATTGCTAAGCTGCTCTCGGCTCTACCAGCGCTCCTGGTTGACTGGAGAGGTTCCAGAGGATTGGAGGCTTGCTGATGTGACGCCCATCTACAAGAAGGGCCGTAAGGAGGATCCGGGGAACTACAGGCCTGTCAGCCTGACATCAGTGCCAGGGAAGGTCATGGAACAAATCCTCCTGGGAGAGTTCACACGGCTCATGCGCAGCGTTCACGGGATCAGGCCTAGCCAGCATGGGTTCATGAAAGGCAGGTCGTGTTTGACCAACCTCTTCTCGTTCTACGACTGGGTGACCAGACTGGTAGATGAGGGAAAGGCAGTTGATGTAGTCTACCTGGACTTCAGCAAAGCCTTTGACATGGTCTCTCACAGTATCCTTCTGCGGAGACTGGCTGCCCGTGGCTTGGACAGTTTTACCCTCCGTTGGATAAGGAACTGGCTGGAGGGCCGTGCTCAACGGGTGGTGGTCAATGGAGTGAAGTCCAGCTGGAGACCTGTTACAAGTGGTGTCCCCCAGGGGTCGGTACTGGGGCCCATCCAGTTTAATATCTTCATTGACAACTTAGATGAAGGGATTGAGTGTACCCTGAGTAAGTTTGCAGATGACACCAAGTTGGGAGGTGGTGTCGATCTGCCTGAGGGCAGGGAGGCCCTGCAGAGGGATCTAGATAAGCTGGATCGCTGGGCTGAGGTGAATGGGGTGAGGTTTAACAAGGCCAAGTGTCGGGTTCTGCACTTTGGCCACAACAACCCCATGCAGCGTTACAGGCTTGGGGATGAGTGGTTGGATGATTGTGAAGAGGAAAGGGACCTGGGGGTGTTGGTTGATGCTTGGCTGAACAGGAGCCGACAGTGTGCCCAGGTGGCCAAGAGGGCCAACGGCATCCTGGCCTGCATTAGAAATAGTGTGGCCAGCAGGAGCAGGGAGGTGATCATCCCCCTCTACTTAGCACTGTTGAGGCTGCACCTCGAGTACTGTGTTAAGTTTTGGGCCCCTCACTACAAGAAAGACATTGAGGCCCTGGAACGTGTCCAGAGAAGGGCAACGAAACTGGTGAGGGGTCTGGAGCACAAGTCTTATGAGGAGCGGCTGAGGGAGCTGGGATTGTTCAGTGTGCAGAAGAGGAGGCTCAGGGGAGACCTCACTGCACTCTACAACTTCCTGAAGGGAGGCTGTGGTACAAAAAGGTCTGGCCTCTTCTACCAGGCAAATAGTAGGACCCGAGGAAACGGCCAGAAGTTGTACCAGAGGAGGTTTAGGTTGGATATTAGGAGAAACTTTTTCTCTCAAAGGGTGGTCAGGCATTGGAATGGCTGCCCAGGGAGGTGGTGGAGTCGCCGTCCCTGGTAGTGTTCAAGAAGCGCCTGGATGAGGAGCAACGAGAGATGGTTTGGTGCTTGTGGTACTAATAGGAATGGGAGGGTGGTTGGACTAGATGATCTTGCAGGTCATTTCCAACCTTGTGATTCTGTGTGTGTGTGTGAAATAGGCAGCTGCTCATTGATCTGCAGACACCTCAGATTGCTGACAAAAGGCTTCTGCCTGCTCTCCTTGATCAAGCAGTTGGGAAGCAGCCTGATTAAGACCACGCAACAGTTAATGATGTTATCCTATAATAGCTCAAGTGACCAAAATGAGAGAATCTTTTTCATGGTGTACTGCATGTGAGTCATAGGCTCTTTCACATCTGGTCACTTAAGGATACAGTTTGCAAAAGAATCCCTCGTTTTATCTCCATCTATCACTAGCTGTATCCAATAAAGTCCTGCAAGAAGACACAAAAGCTGGGACAAGCTTGCTGATAACTGCTGAGGACACGCAGGAATGTCCATGACACAACAGCCACTGCAGTCAAGGAAGATCTAGAAAATACAGGTGATAAAGGAGAAGAGAAAGAAATAAGCTTAGTCATGCTCCAGTGGCACACGACTCCACTTGTTCGGCTAAATCCCTTTATAGGCTGCCCCCATTATGCACAGCAGGGACAGCTTCAGTTGTCCCAGATGTGGATATCTACTGACAGTGCAGGTGTTGTTGGACAAGGGAATGTCCTGCCACGCTCTGGGAGTAACAGCCTACATTTCAACAGATATTTGCATCTGCACAGCTCCTTCCTATCCTTAATCTCCACATGTGAGCATTAGTGGCTCACAAATTAGCAGTAGTGAGGTACCTCACAGGAAGGTGTCTATGTTGTGGACATCTGATCTGAGGCAAGAGGAACTGAGGGGAGTATTGGGAGGGGGGGAGAGGATCAGAATGGGGGAATAAGGAGGGGAGGGATGAGGTGAGGGTGGGGAAGGGACCCGGGAGTAAAAATGGAGAACTGGGTGGGAGGCGGGGGGGGGTTGAAAAGGAATGGGGGAACTGGAGTTGGGGGGGCTCTAAAGGTCAGTGTTGGGGGGGGATTGGGGGGAGAGTGTGACCCTGGGGGTCAGAAAGAGGGACTGGGGGAGTTTATGGCCGAACCGTGGAGGGGAACGAGGCAGCGATGTACCCTGGATTGGGGGGGGACGGGCACACAGCGCACCTCCCCACACCGAGCAGAGGCCCCGAACACCACAGAGGCCCCACGGGGCCAACGCAGAGCAGCCCCCGCCCCGGTGCCCCCGCGAACACCCACTTGTAGAAGCTGAAGCGGCGCTCGGAGCCCGGAGCTGCCCTGCGGCGTTGGAGCATCGCGCGGCCCCGCACTACCTCCTCACGGCCGGCTCGGCCTCGTGGCGCAAGGTGATGACGTCACACGGCCCCAACGCGCCGCTCCAGTAACCGCCTTCAGCGCGGGCAGAAAGTAACCGACCTTTTATTCTCATTATTGCTACTAAAAATCTCTGCTGTCTTTTGCGAATTGCCGTAAATTTCCACTCGGCACACGCAGGTGCGTTCTGCGTTTCCCCAGTTGCTCCGCGCCTCCAATCTGGCACGGCCGAAGGCTTTGCGGGGCTCCTCCTGCTGATACAAAGCGGGAAGCGCCGCGGCACATCCGCACGGCTCCCTTTGCCAGCCGCAGAACCCCGGCTTGCTCTGCTCCGCTCCCTGGGCTGCCGTGGGACGCCAGAGCGGCGCTGCTGATGGGGGAAGGCAGCTGCACTCCTCCCTCCCGCCAGCAGTCGTCCCTCCACACCCGCAGGAGGACGGTTTCCCTCCCAGCAGCCTACCGCACGCACTGGCCGTACCTGCGCGTGGAAGGTGTGGGCGATCTCTCCGTCCACATCGTAAACAACCAACCCCAGGAGAGTTTCACCTTCATCCTCATCTGCTCCCTCAAAGACAAGAGATGACGGCAGTCACACTTAGGCAGGCCTTGCGAAAAAGAACATGCAGAGGCCGAAGGTGGGAGCCCCTCTCCCCCACATCAGCTCTGGCAGGATTGGAGCACAAAGGAGGGTGAGCCTGAGTCAGGGCACCTGGAGCAATTGCTCCCAGCTGCTCGGCCATGAAGAGGGGCTCTATGGGGTTTTATGGGGCTCTGTGGCAAAGCTTTTCCTCGGGGCTTTCCTCCTGAAGAAGCAGTGGGCAGAGACTTACTGAGACAGCAAACTCTTTGGGGGCACTGCTGACTTCCCCAGAGGGAGAAACTGCCTTGGAGATATGCCAGGCGGTGAAAGCCATGGGCTGGAGATGCTGATTCTGAAGGTGCTTGTGCTGGAGCTTGAATTTCAGCCTGCAGATAGCTGGCTGTGGTGGTTGGTGATGCCCGCAGCACATGGTGTAGGGGGCTTGCATAGGAGCTGAGGAGGCATGAGAGGGTCGACACCCTCCAGTTCCTGGGAGGTCCCAAATGTCCTTGGGCAACAGAGGGGGTGACAGTGGATGTGGGTGGCTGGGACAGCAGACTTTGCCTGAGCTCAGGATTGGAGTAACTCAGTTCCCGATGAGAGCACATCACATCCAATCCTACTGTCCTGCTTTCTTTCTAAAGGAACTGACCAAGAAACTGAGCAGGATGCACTGCAGGAAGGCAGCCATCCCACCCTGCCGGTCTCGGACAGTGGAACGCAGGCAGCGTCAACAGCTGGCACGCCAGGTAATTTCTGTGCCGCGTAATTTCATCCAGCATCACTAACCAGGTCAGCAACCTTGCACACCAGGTCAGCAGCCAAACCTGAGCGTGTGGGCACAGAGCACATGTCAAAGAAGCCAGGGATGGCCCTATGAAAATGGCTGACCTCAGTGGGGTGTGGAGAGTTGTTCCAGCGGCGTGCCAGAGGGGGGACGTGCAGACCTCTGTGACGCTGCTCAGCTCCCACCACTCGCAGTTCCCAGAGAGTTGTGTAGCAGGTGAAGGGACTGTGGGACATTGTCTCGTTTCTTCCAGGCATGAATGCAGGAAAGCACAGAGGCTGCTGTTCACAAATCTGAGCAGAAGTGCCACGTCACAGCCATGGTAATGTTCTCAG
The DNA here is from genome assembly GCF_019238085.1 of Lagopus leucura. Classification (NCBI taxonomy): domain Eukaryota; kingdom Metazoa; phylum Chordata; class Aves; order Galliformes; family Phasianidae; genus Lagopus; species Lagopus leucura. The sequence continues at coordinate 11,626 of NW_024966962.1, forward strand.
CTGTGCTGCTGTCTGCATGCTGCTGGCCTGTGGTGCCGTGATGTGGATGTGCCAGAAATACCTGTGAGTTGCCTTTTCCCCAAAACACCCGATTGCTGCACTTGGCAATGAAGCATCTGTAGTGCCAGGATCCTGGACGGCCAGATCAGCTGCTGGCAGCGCACTGCCAGGACTAACAGCTCAGATTTATCTGAAGATGAAATTGCTAACCGGAGATACGGATTGTTGTACCAGGAAATGGAGGCTGATAAAGCAGAGGTACCTACCCCAGTGTGTAGCCTAGTCTAGACAAAGAGTTCCTTAGGTCAAGCATAACCTTGTCATTTAAAACCAGTCCATCTGTGTGTTTCCTGCTACCCCTCCTAAGTCCTTGCAATTTTTTTCTTGGAAAATTGTCATGCAGCTGTTCATAGTGTGGTGCCCTTCAGTCATGTAATGAAGCAGGCTGGCAGAAATGCATTTCAGGAAGGTGAATGAAGCTTCACACTGTGAAGGCACACGGTGTCTCACAGCTTTTGTACTTTATATGTATAATTTAAAATGCATTTCCAGTCTTTTCTTTTTTCTTTTTATAAAAATACTGAAGTCACTGCGCTTTTTTTATTGGTTTTGGTGTTCTCTTTAAGCCTGTAAAATCTGTTATCGAATTGCACTGTCATCAAGTATCTTTCTGCCTTGCCCTTCCTTTTGTTATTTCTTTTGTTTTATGTCTGGCCTATTTTTATTTTGCAAATAGAAATGTTTTACCCATGTTCTTGTTTAGTAAACAAATGATGACTTGTTCTGATCTTCACTTCTACTTGGGCATCCAGCATGGCATTTAATGGATTTGCACAGGTTAGAAACAAGCAAATTTTGAGTGTTTTCTTCTGTTTTGTTGGGAGGAGATTAAGACTAGCTGTACAGTTTTGAAAACTCTGCTCTGCAGACCAGCTACACAGTAATGTCCTGCTGACACGAATCCTGAACTTGTCTGCCCTCAGAAAGTCTTCCTGGATGTTCCTAGAAGGCTGCTAATATTCCTGGCGCTCTTGGCCTAGCTGAATTTAATTGGAAAACTTCCACTAGCTTAGCAGGACTGTCTTCTTATTTTCCAAATGAAAGAACTGGATTCGTATTTTTCTTTCTCTCTTTTTTGGATTTTTCTAACAATCTCAAAATCCTGTTGTACAATCAATGGATATTAAGATGTTATAATCACAAAAGAACAAGAGAGTTAGGCAAAGTAGACTAAGATAACAAGAGAGAATAAACGGAAGGCTTACCCACATGCTAGGCTCACTTACAAAACCACCAGAAGAGGGGATCTCCAGAAGAGATCCTTCCCCACTGGCAGCCAGCTCTTCAATAGGTCTAGGAGGGGTGGAGCCAGGCAGCACAGGTGGATTGCCTTCACTGTGCTCCTCTGGCTGACTCGTGGCTCGTCTCCGGTGATCAATCAGAGGTTCAGGCTGTGACTCAGCAGTTCCCAAACACCTGTGAAGCATGGCTTCCTCACAGCTTTCATGCCTGTTCAGTGACTCTGTGTATTTATGCGTTTATACATGAAATGACTTTATTTGTTTCTGCAATGTTGTTTTCACCTATCGTATGTTTTAGTCTGGGAGTTAAATCTGAGTTGTTTATTTACTGCTGTGATAATGCTGAGGATCTGCTCGAGGCACTGCAGCAGTGCAGTGCACGCTTACGTCTCAAACCCCAGGGCCCCCATCCCAAGTGATAATGCAGATAATCTGGGGCCTTCTTAAATTCCAGCACCTTTCAGAGGCTGGCTTACCCACAGCATGCTCTGCACACCACTGTTTACATATGCACACAAAAAAGCTGGGCATCTGCAAGGCTGAAAACGAGTCTTTCAGTGCTTATTAATTTTGCTCCAGGCCTTTTACATTAGTAAAGTATTCAGAAGGAAGGGCTAAAATACAAAGCTGCCACCACTTTCTCTAGTGAATGCATGCGAAGCTTCACCTCTCTAATTCCTGAGCAGTGTGCGCTGTGCAAATAAAAGCCCAGAGTCCAGAGGATGTGTAAGGAGCTCCGAGCTCTGCACTCCCTGTGCAGTGCAGTCTGGCAAAATCAACTTCTGGCATTCGCTGTTCAGAAATGCAGTGTGCCTGAAGCAAAGTCCTTGCAATTCGCTTCTATTCAGTGAAGGATTCTTCACCTGTTTGAACAACTTGAAACATTTTAGAGTCGTGGAACACTTTTGAAAAAGGAAGGTCTTTAATATTGACATTCATGCCTGTTTAGATTATCGATTTTCCATCCAAGCTCAGCTATTGGTGGTTATGCCTGAGTAAGCCATAAAAATCAGGTCTTTACTGGATACATCCCATGCCAAATATTGTTGCTGTGTTGTTTTTATTTTCTATAGGTAGGATGCCGCTGCATTTACAGTGCAATCAAATGAGAATGTGACAGAGACTCTGTAAGTGGTGGATTTTGCTTATTTTCTAAATGGTGTGTAAAAAAAAGGGTACTGTTTTTTGCTTTGTACAAAAATATTTGCTCCTTTGTACAAAAACATGGGTGTTTTCCATCCTCTAAATCATTAAATCTTGACCTGAAAGAATAGGTGGGTATACCATTGCAGCTGTAAATCTGTACTTTCTGAAAGTCTTTCACTAGGATAGCACTGCAAAAAAGGAAAAACAGGATGCCTAGATACTTTTAGTTTATGAAGGTACAGTCAGTTTACTTATTTATTGCACTTCAGAAAATCAAGAATGAGTGCTTTGGTCCAGGGTACAGCAGGAAGTGCTCACATGTGCTGTTGGTACACATACCTCTAATATCACTGCAGCTTTATCTGTCTTCCACATTTTAGTAGGTACCATCTTTTAAGGGGGGGAATACTGTTGAAAGCGATCATGCTTTGGTGGTTTCTGGGCTCCTCTTGCTGAATCCAGTTAGCCTGAATGAAGGATATGGAGTGGCAGCATTGCTGGGTGAACGCTGCCGTTACTGAGAGCAGAAGAGTGATTCTGTCTGTTGATGTGCCTTTGGTCACTGAGCACCGTGAGAGCATTCTGAGTATTTGTGTTTGTAGTTCAGATGGCAGGTAGCCTAAAGACTGCTTGTGCACAAGTGACTCGGAGCACATCGGTGCCATCTGCATTGTAACACATTACCTCTGATTTTAAGCCTGAAAGTTCCTTCCAGTATTAAGGCCCAGGAAACTCATTAGCCATCTGACCTGGGACAGATCTGCCTTTTGTTTCTCATTACAATTATCCCACAGGACAGACTTCTGCACAGTGTGGTGTAATATAATGAACGTTTCTTTATTCTTTGCCAAATCCTGAAGGTGGTGCTTAGGCAGATTTCTCTATACCTCACTAAAAACAAGCCTGCTAAAGGAATAGATGAGGAAAGAATTGAAAGGATATGTTTTGGTGTGGAGGTGGGTTTTTCTGTTTGGTTTTGTTTTGTTGTTGTTTTCTGACAAATGTCAGGGAGCAGATTTTCGTATTTTGAAGAATTTCAGAGATGTCTCTTCATTACAGAAGGCCTTCTGACCAGCTGCATCTTATCAACTGCAAAGCAGCTGGATAGCTTTTGAGGTTCATGTTATGCTGAGCAATGTGTTCATGGCAAATTGATCTACTGGGGTTATTTAATCTGGCTGAGTCAGCCATCTTTATAGCTGGAATATGCTGAGCACAGCTTGCAGCTCTCTCCTTTAGCTGTGTGTGTTTGCAAGGCTTTGTCCCCAGCAGAAATAGCACTTCTGCTGTTTTGCTGCAGGACCAAACATCTTGCAGGACTGGTGATGTTTACCAGATACGCTTCCTAAAGAATAAGCATAGGCCAGAATTGTAGAGGGTAAGAATTGCAGAAGAAGCGTGGCCGATAAACGGAAGCTTTGTAGGTGATTGAGGTCTCAGGATGCAATAGGCATTAAAAGAAACTAGGGATGACTTTTTTTCGCTCAGAAGGTGGTGAGGTACTGGAACAGGCTGCCTGGAAAAGCTCTGGATGCCTCTGGTCCTGATCATCCTGATCTAATGGTGACCCATAGAAGGGAGATTGGAACTGAATGGTCTTTAGGTCCCTTGCAATTTGAGCCATTCTATGATTCTATGATGTTCAATGTCAGAATTCGTGCAGTTAGTACTTGCCTATGTGAAAACGGAGTCTGCAACGTGTTTCTTACTTTCAGCAGAGAAGGGATCTTTTTGTCTGAGAACCAGTGGAATTAGGGGGATAGGGGATAATTTCAAAAATCCTGTTTGAAATCATACTTTGGGACACTCCTCACTTTGCCCTCACTTTCTAGAGCATTTCTGAGCAAACTGAGTACTTCTCCCCCATTTCTGCTGCTGCTTTCAATAACTCAGGAAGCTAGCACTCTCTTTCCTTGCAAGGGAGGGATGTAGGACTGACTCAGTTTCTGTGCAGGACACTGAGAATGAAGATGCTCTGTAGGTGATCATTAGTAATGTAAGGCTGTCCTTTTCCTGGCAAAGCCATTGGCACTGAGTCTGCTAGGAGTGAAGCAGCACTGTAATGCCAGGCAGAGCTCCCATTCCCTTCTTCCCTCCCCACCATCATGTGCTACTCAACAAATTTTCCACTGTTTACTTAGAAATCCGTAAAACAAAAGACTGAGGCTGAAGAAGCTCCACCTGGGGAAGTCAAGGTCGAGGAAACCCCTGCTGCTGCTGTTGTGGGAAAGGAGGCCATCCCTACTGAGCCAGATGAGCCAACAGAGCAGACTGCGGTGAGTGATCTGTCCCCCATGTCCATCTCCCAGCCTCATCTGGGCCATCTCTCATCACAGTGAGTGTGCCTGCTGTATTTCAGCCATCCCCTCCGTTCCTCATCATGGCTGGTTTTGTCAGCGTCCAGCTGTGTCACAGCATGCCTCTCCAGCAACAGTTGCTCCTGTTGGTCCCAAAATATCATTCCTTTTAAGACTGGCATTTTAGCTGGAAGTTCACCTGCATGGTCTTACAGGCAGTCAGAGGTCAGTGCAGAGCATCAACAAAAGGTTTTCAGATATGCAGATACTCTAGCCTTGCATGGATCTTGCTGTGGAGCTGATTGTGTTTCACATTCCTGCTATGGGCAATGGCTCAGGCACTGCAAGACTGATTGTGACATTTATTAACACAGGGGAACAGCGTTAGGAAAGCGTACAAACAGAAGTGAAGAGTGGCTTGGAAATGGTCTGAAGCTCTACTCAACCAGTGTCAGGTTGGTTGTGTGCTGGTGGTGTTGGACCACTGCAGAAGCCACTCATGATACCACGCAAACTGTATGCAGCAGAAGGCTCTGGAGTACAGCTGTAGTTTAAAGGACTTCTCAAGGACAGAGAGATGATTTTGCCTGGATAGTTGCAACTGTGTCACTGGATCAAAAACTGGTATCAAATGTGCATGAAATGAAAAGGCAGGCTGAGCTTTAGTTGCAGCACCTGCCTGGTTATCATTTCTCCCTTGCTCCTATCTTCCTAACAGGGTAAAAAGAATTTGCTGTAGATGGAAATGGGGACAGTTTTCTGCGTGCTGTTCTGGAGAACTTTGAGAGAGAGGGAGGATGATCCCTGTCCTTGTCAAATCCTTCCTATTTGCTCTGGATTCCTACCTGTGAGAGCAGCATCGTAACGGTAGAGGAAAGCAATGCCAATGTGTTCCCTAGAATTATGAATTGGACTTGATTCTAATTAAATCATGAATATTGAGTGTGTTTAATTTTAATTTACTCCTTGTTCATGTCTATAGCAAACCCTAGAGCGAGTGACCTCAGCATCATCTTCTTATAATAACAGACACAAAGAAAGGCCCCATGGTCTGCAGAGATCAGGCTTTTCCCCATGCGTGTTTTCTTTTGAGTTAATCTAAATCACTGTAATAACTTGTCCACTCTATAGCAAAGCAAACAATGAAACTGCCTATCTGAAGCACGTTGTTCCAACAGACTGTTGTCAAAAATCCTCCATGGCTAGGCAGAGTAAATGTGATGGTTTGGAATAAAGAAGAAAGAAAGGATGGCGAGTAGAGGAAGGATGGGACATCAGTCATTGGTCAGGAGGTCTCTTCTGGTACTCACTCTACTGAGTGGCAGTAAGTAAAGTGAAGATCAGGTATCAGAGAAGCTTATTTCTGTACGGTTTGAGTTTGTTTTTTCTGTAAGGATTTCAGGAAGGAAAGAAAAATTGTGACGGAAATATTTTTTTCTAAAAGGAAGCCAACTGCTTTTCTTGTACGAAGACAAAGCTCCAAAATCTTCATTGTCTGAGCTGCTAATTAGATGGCAGGCTGGGGTGCAGCACCACTCATCCATTCACTGGCTCTGTCCTGTGACCTGTTTTGCTGCCTCACCATCACTGAGGCATTCTCAGTCCGTGTTCTTTCATGCTCCAAATGGCTGCAGAGCTTTTGGAGAGGAAGATAGTGAGAGATGGGCAAGAGAGTGGCAATCCAGGAGGAAGTCATAGGCATTAAATAGAAGTCAGACAGTTCCAACTGGGTTTATTTTCATTTTCTGTTACCTTTAGAATACAAAGTTGTCTTTACCAATTTGGAAGAGATGTCTAGGAAAACGAGCTCAGTACTGATTTCTTAAAAATTCAGAAGTAGAATTATCTTCATTTGGCTCTGAGGGGCAATGATTCCAGGAATTGCTTTCCAGGACTTGCAAAGGAGAGTCTTGAACATCAGGATTAACAACAGCCGTGATCAAAGCTGAGGACATTTCACTGAGATGCAGAATATGAAAGCATGTCATTTGTCAGCAGCAGTTCAGCGTTCATTCACTTTATGAGTGATGAGTTACTTAAAAGTGGAGTGGTAAAATGTTAATAATATCTTTCTGATAGGAATCTTTTATTGATTTTAGTAATTGCAAGTTTGTGGTGACAGCCCCTATTCAGCACAATTTCTCTGTGATGAATTTAGTGTCAAGCCCCGTTAATTGGTAGAATGTATGGCAGTCATTAGTTGTTGCAGGAGCTTTGAGTAAATTTTCTGGTAGGGCTCTCATTTAAACTAGGAGGGGTAGTGCAGAGAACAGGGTACAATTCCCTGCTCAGGAGTTTTGGGTTCTGTTACTTACAGTTTCGTAATCAGCCTGATTTTTTTTTTGTATTTGTAATATTGTAATTGCCAAACACTTCATTCCCAGAGCTCATCTTAATTGCTGCATAGAATCTTACTACATGTCCTTGTTGTGATCCATCGGTGCCACAGAACAAATAAATTTCTGTTAGGTGCTGGCAACCATTGATTCTTATTTTGGTTGCAGGAAACAAAATTCTTCACAGTGAAAGGGACAGAATCACCACGTGCTGCAGAAGAGCTGAAGCAAATGGTAAGAAGTCCTTCTTGCGTGGACTTTTGCCCACAGAAACTGTTCTGTTTTTTCTTCCCGTAGTATGCAAAATCCAAAGGATGCAGTCTAAAAGATATAGTTTATTAACCACTGATTGATTTCAGTTTCAAATAATAATATCCCTCTCACCACATCAATTTTTCAAAGTCAGGCAAAGATGACAAGTGTACAGAACAAAGAGAAATCGTAGCAAGTCTTGTTATTTTGTTGTCCTATCTGTGAAATGCTGCACCCAGAGTTCACAGCATTACTCAGAGATCAGCTGTTTTGACTTCCAGATGCTCCTTGGTTTGGAAAGAGCCTTTTTGTGCTTTGGGTCTGATGCTTGCCTGGACTTTAATATTCTCTCATTCCATCAGTCAGACACTCAGCTAAACGCAGTGATTTTCAAAGCTTTGTGTAGGCACATGTGAAACTGCCAGCTGGAAGCTCTCTCAGACACTGAACAGTGACAGAGGCCAAGAAAGAGCCTTCAGCTTAGAGATGTGTAATGATGGCTGAATCCCACCATAGGTACAACTCATGGCACCCAAACTGCAGACTGTATGATCTGGGAGAGCAGTGCAAAGAAGAGTGGTCAGCTGTGTCCGAAAGCTGAGCATGGAGCCAAGGACAGGTACAGCACTGGAGTATGAGGCCTTTTAAAGGTAAAATATTTCTTTCAAAAATGGGGGAGAACTGACGTAGAACAGTGTTCTTCTGTTCTAAGTCAGCAGAGGCAGATTGCACTCTGTTCATGGAAGTGCAGCATTACTTAGGCATTGTTTCAGTAATCCTGTTAGTCCCAGGTATCCTATTGAAGAGCTGACTGCCAGCAGGGAACAATCTCTTTCTGGAGATCCCTCCTTTGGAGTTTTCCAGTGAGCCCAGGATAAGGGTAAGCCCTTCATCTCTTCTTTGTGGTGTAATGACCTGCTTAGCCAAACTCTCTTGTATGCTTCTTAATTATAACACCTGCATCATCATTGATTTACAGAAGACTAAAGAGATTAAATGAGAACTTAAGACACAGAAAAGCATTCCAGCTCACTGCTCCATCACAACATTGTTTATTGGAAGAGTCACAGAATAACTTTTATTTATATATTATGTAAATAATATAATATAATATAATTATTTATATTTAATTAAGGCATATGTAAATAAATAATATAATACATTTATATTTAATTAAGGCATATAACTTCAGAATTAACTTAAATCCTTATCATATAAAAGCTCTGCAGGTGGTGGTCTCAGGGACCTTTCCTAGCGTGAACTTGGCTCTGAACTGCTCCAGCTCTCCGGCCGTTCGTTCCCTCCTCGGTGTGCAGAGCTGCCTGCTCTGATGCCGTGTGGATGCAGAGGCGCGGACGCGGCGCTGTGTGCAGAGGCACCGGCAGTCGGTGCGGCCAAAGCACTGCTTGCACCCGGATGAGAAGGTTCTGTAGCTGCCTTGGGAGCAGCAACAGCAAGCGGAGCGGTGCTGGAAGGATTTGCCGCAGCAGGGCTCGCAGGGCCCGGAAGCCCAGAAGTCCACGGCCAGCGGCCGTTCCAGGAGCATGAAGTGAGGCTGCGGATGGAGCTGCAGAATCCCCAGTCCCAACGGAATGGGGACAGCTGTGGGAGGACGTCACCCCGAGGGCAGGAGGACTGGAGGCAGCAGCAGAGCTCCCCACAGCTGGAGCGCTTCCAGATGAGACGCTGGGATTTGCGTGCAAGGACAAAGCGGCAGCACCGCTGCTGTTGGCAGGAGAGCCTGCAGTGAGGAAATGGATGGGAAGGCTCAGGATGGGTGCACCTGCCATACTGAAACACTGCTGCGTTTCAGTGCTGCAGAAGAACGCTTATCAGCACCTGTTTAATCGCTGGTTCCTTATGCAGAAACTTACTTGGGAACCCAGGGCTTGGTGCTTGCTGTCCTCCCAGTCCAAGAGAAGATAATGGTGGAGTGACCGCTTTCTCTCTCCAAAGTAGCTGAAAAAGTTCCAAATACATCCATGAAAACTACATTCCAACACAGGCAAGCATCTTTCAATCCACGCTTAAAGCGAAAACCCACGTGTACCGACCAACTGAACGTAACTGAGAAACTGAACCAAACGCTGGCCACAAGCAATGGCAGCTTTAAACAAAATGCTCTCAGGCTGCTGTCTGCAAACACCCTAGGAGCAGGAATCTGTTGGCAAAAAGTAATTGCCATCACCAGAACCTCTGGAGCTCTCATTCTTCTCTCCCTTGCTCTAGTTTGTTCCATGACTCTATCTGTATCGCTGCTTTGGCTCAGTCTGCTCTCTGAGCACAGAACAATCATCTGTGCTGAAGTCTGAACCCTGAGCTGTGCCTAAAATGGGAATCCTAAGAAAAACCTTCACTCCAGATTTAAGAGAAAAGCAACATCAGGAACAGAAGTATTTTACCTTTCCTTAACTCTTACCATCGATGCTGTTCTCCAGGCATTTAAAGCCTTCAGCTCCTGCAGCCTGGTTCTCCATTGTTGCACATACTGATGGACAGCGTGTATCTAAACGTGGGAAAACACAAACATGCTTTTGTTAAGCATGGCTTTTGGTTTTTTCTTATTTGGGTCTTTTTTTTTTCTTCTTTTTTTTCCTTCTTTAAAAGGGGGAACAAGAGTGATCTGAGCTACTGCAAGGAAATTTCAGACTGGACAATTCAGGTCTTGCCCCACTTCATGAGCAGAAACTCCTGCTTTGGATAATACGTTTTGTACCTGCATCATTGGTGAGGCCTGTGCCACACAGTTATCAGGAAGAGGCAGGGAGAATCATAGACCTGTTTGAGTCAGGAGGGACCTTTAAAGCCATCTGACCCAACTCCCCTGCAGTGAACAGGGACACCTATGGCCACATCAGGTTGCTCAGTGATGGCAAAGCCTTCAGGCCAGCAGCTCCTGCTGTTTTCTACTCCCTGCACAGAACAGTGAAGGTATGAGGGCGTTCTTACGTTCCCCTCGAGTTGGGCATTTGCTGAGTCAAGAGCGGCCACCTGAAGCACAGGAACCACTGCTACCCTGAACGCGTCACAGAAAGCTCAGTTGTTCCAAATACTTACGTAGAGTCCTGTGCCCTCCTTGGCACTGCAGGTGTCATACCCCAGGCACAGCTCCTCAGGGGAGATCTCTGGAAAGCCTGCAGGGAGGCAAACAATCAGCATGCTCCAAAGGGAATACAACACAAATACAAAATTGCCCTCTAGAGTTACAGAAGAAACTGCCCTTGCTACACTGCCTGGGACCAGTCAGCTCTACTTGGAGACACAGAAAGGACTCCTGGTGCAACTTCAGGGGTGCAAACACACCAAGGAAATACCGTAATCCAGTGCCCCTACCTGTTGCATCACAAGGCACGTCCTCACCTTGCAGTGCTTCCATTGAGGCACAGCAGTGTGGACAAGGATAGAAATGCAGCCTGAACAGTAGCAGCACTCCTAAAAATGGGACTGACCTGAAACATTAGGCTTGCCCTTCTCAGGACAGTAACACGAAAACATCCACTGTCCAGAAGATTCCCAGGTTGCCATGTCTTCTGCTACCCAGTCACTAGGAAACACAACATGACAGCAAAAGAAGAAATTACACAGTCAGAAGCCAAAGGGCAAAAAGCAAAGTCAAACTCAAATAGCCAAAGCCGCGCCAATGAATTCCATAGGACGCTGCTCAGAGGGAACAGCTGAAGAATGCTACAGCTATCTTGAAAGACACAGCAGTCGCTCTGCTGGACACACAGTTGTCCAACAAAGCGTTTTATCGCAAGTAAATCACAACAGGTCTGGAAGAGAAACAAAACCCCCGTGCTTCCTATGGTCCCCACCACGTCCCACCTTCCATCCCCCAGAACGCATCCTCTCCATTATCCACAGGAAGCCAGTAAGCACTTAAGCAGCTCATTGCGAGCGCTTCCCAGGGGACAGGGTCGTCACTTACGCAAGTCTCTGCTGTCCATCTCTGTGCTCATCAGCCGGGTTTGCACTGCTTAACGCAGAGCTCGCTTTCTGCAAGGACGCTGCGCCTTTCTTGCCTGCTGCTCCAACCCCAGAGGCACCAGAGAGTCCTCCTCCATTGCAGCTGCCACCCGAGGAGCTCTTTGTGAGCACAGGAGGCTGCACAACGGCTGCGGGAGCACCCCGTCCTCCTGCAGATCCTCCTTTGCGCTGCAGCACGGCTGGCTGGAGAAGGTTTGTGTTTCTCTGGGCACGAACAACACGTCCTCCTCCATCACCTCCCATGTGCTGGGGCTGGCTAGGATTTGTGTCTATCTGGGTAGCCATCACTCAATCCTTTTTCAGCTCCTTCCGTGTGCTGGATCACAGATGGCTGGCTAAGGTTAATATTTGTCAGAGAAGTGCCCCCCCATCCGGCTCCAGTTCCTTTCATGTTCTGGAGCACAGACGGCTGGCTAAGGTTTGTCGGAGTAGAATCTCCCAATCCTCCTACTGCTCCACCCTTGTGCAGAACCATGGGTGGCTGGCTAAAATTTGTGTCTGTCTGGTTAGAAGCTTTAGATCCCCCTACAGCCCCTCCCTTACACAGGGACACGGCTGGGCGGATAGGATTTCTCTTCCTTGGGGTACCAGCACCGCATTCTTCTACAGCTCTTCCCATGTGCAGCATCACAGGTGGCTGGCTAAGCTTTGTATCTGTCGGTGTAGCATCTCCCCATCCTCCTACAGCTCCTCCCGTGTGCTGGAGCACAGGTAGCTGGCTAGGATTTGTATGTGATGGAGTAGCATCTCCCCATCCTCCTACAGCTCTTCTCTTGTTCTCAAACACGGTTCCTGTCATGGTGTTATGATTTTTGGTCATCAGTATTCCACACCATAACATCATGTAATGCACTGGGGGGGGTTTGACTTCTGCCAAATGTTCGTCCGACGGAGAAGAACTACATTTCCCCAGGAGGCTTTGCGGTCAGCAAGGAGATAGAACTCTGTCCAAGGTCACCTGAGTTCTTCTTCGCCTGTGCTTCACCATCTGCTTTTCTTCAGTCACTCCACTGGACTGCACTTCTCACCTCAGCTTGTGGTGAGGTCTGTCTACCATCCAGACAGACTCTCTCTCTCATTGTATTTTTCTAATACTATATTTAGTAAATCATTTGTTCCAGCTCAGATTATTGCTGTTGTTTTCAAGTATTTGGGGGTCCCGTTTCCCCTTTCCCGGAGGCGTAGATCCGCAGATCCCTCCGCCCTGCTGGTCACGGAACCGGGCCGAACCAGCCTGTAAACCGCTGACAGCTCCTCTCTTGTACTTTAACATGGCTGGCCACATAATGTGTGTGTTTCTCGGGGTAGCAGCACCCCATCCTCCCACAGCTCCTCCCTTATCCTGGATCATAGTTGGCTGGCTAAGATCTGTGTTTGTCTGAGTGTTTCTCGGGGTAGCAGCACCCCGACCTTCTACAGCTCCTTCCGTGTGCTGCATCATGGGTGCCTGGCCATGCTTTGTATTTCTTTGTGTTGTGTCTCCCGATCCTCCTACAGCTCCTTCTGTGAGCTGCATCATGGAGAACTGGCTAACGAGTGTGGAAATCTGGCTAGTGTCTCCCAATCCTCCTAATGCTCCTCCCGTGTGCTGCGTTATGGATAGCTGGCTGAGCATGCTGGTTATCTGATCAATGTCTCCTGATCCTCCCACAGCTCCTCCCTTGTTCTGGATCATGGAGGGCTGGCTAAGATGTGTATTTGTGTGACTATTGTCTCCCCATCCTCCTACAGCTGATCTCTTGTACTTGGACACAGCTCGTCTTCTGTACTCGAACATGGCTCCTGCCTTGTACTTTAACATGGCTGCCCGCACAATGTGTCTGTTTCTCGGGGTAGCATTACCCCATCCTCCTCCAGCTCCTTCCATTTGCTGCATCATGGAGGGCTGGCTAACGATCATGGTACTTGGGGCACCCCATGCTCCGACAGCCCCTCCCACATGCTGGATCATTGTGGGCTGGCTGAGGACTGTGCTTATCTGGTTTATGGTACGCCATCTTCCTCCACATCTTCTCAAGCGCTGGAGCACGGATGCCTGGACAGCATTTCTGCGTCTCCGGGAAGCGGCACGCCATCCTCCTCTGGCTCCTCCAATGGGACCTGATAATGAAGAAGAAAGGATGCAAAGCCATTCGCACAATGCCGACCAAGCCAGCAAGAAGTTGGAAGCAAAACCTGGGTGTCCTGGTGGACGACAGGTTGCCATGAGCCAGCAGTGTGCCCTTGTGGCCAAGAGGGCCAATGGCATCCTGGGGTACCTCCACATTTAATGCTAAACCAGGCTGCCCAGGGCCCCATCCAACCTGGCCTTGAACACCTCCAAGGATGGGGCATCCACAGCCTCTCTGTTCCAGCACCTCACCACTCTCTGGGTAAAGAATTTCCCCCTGATGTCCGACCTAAATCTCCCCTCCCTCAACTTAAAACCATTTCCCCTCGTCCTACACATATCAACCCTTTCAAAGAGTTGATTCCCCTCCTGTTTGTAGGCTCCCTGTAGGTACTGAAAGGCTGCAATGAGGTCACCCCGCAGCCTTCTCTTCTCCAGGCTGAACAAGCCCAGCTCCCTCAGCCTGTCCTCATAGGGGAGCTGCTCCAGTCCCCTGATCATCCTAGTGTCCCTCCTCTGGACCCTCTCCAACAGCTCCCTGTCCTTTTTGAACTGCAGGCTCCACACTTGGACGCAGTGCTACAGATGGGGCCTCACAAGAGCAGAGCAGAGGGGGACAATCACCTCCCTGTCCCTGCTGGCCACCCCTCTTTTGATGGAGCCCAGGATCCCATTTGCCCTCTGAGCCACAAGAGCACACTGCTGGCTCATATTCAGTTTTTCATCTATCAGGAAACACACACTTCCTCGACGGCACAGCCGGCTGCACGCCTCCTGGGTGTCCTTGCCTCTTTCCTCAAGACGGACTCGAGGCTTTTCCTCTGCTGGCTGCAGCGTCCATGCCCAGTAGCTGCCCTGAGCTCCTCCTCGGCACGACGACGAGCGCTTTCCCTTCCTCCAGAGAGATGTTTGTCCTCATTACGGCTGCAGACTCCTCCACGGGCGCCGGCTGACGAAGTGCATCTCTGCTGGAGGTGCAGCACACCCAGCAGCTGCCCTTTCCTCCTGCCAGCACGGATGCTGAGCTTTTGGCTGCACCGCAGTCTCTCGTCACCTTTGCTTTGCCATCAAACTGAATCCTATTTCTTCGCTGTTCTGCTGGTTGATTTCGGTTCTTTTTGTTTCTGTTTATTGTCTCTTTCTTCATTGGGTCACATTGGTTTGCTTTCCTTTGTTCACTTGGTTTCGTTTTCTTTATTGCTCTTTTGCTTTTCTCTCCAATGTTTGTTGCCCTTGTATATTGCTGCCTTTACTTCTTTTTCCTATTTCTCTTTTTTTGTGTTTGCTTTGGATTTTTTTGTTTGTTCTTTTTTTTGTATTTTTTGTATTTTATTATTGTTTTTCCTTTTAATCTTTATTTTTGTCTTATTGTGTCCTCTGTGGAGGATTGTAAACCCGTATGCAATGGTGTAGCAACCTTGTCAGGCCCAGTAACGCGGTGTGTTGCCATCACCCAGTCTCTTAATAATGGTTTTCGTCCTGGTGTTGTATTTTTATGGTATCATAGGTTGGATTTCAAAGGGGTTTGTCTCAGGTGGAGCTTTGAGATCCAACCTTGAAGCTTTGTTTTCTGAATCACCCAGGTCCGTTGATTTAGGAGCCTGGGTATTTTCTAATGTAGTGTTCTGGACTTGTTTTATAAGGGGAAGTCAAGCTTGATTTCTTTCCCGCTAATATGCCGAGTTGCTGCTTTTGTTCTCTAAGGTACTGTTTGAAAGCTCTGCTTGATTGAAGGCAATTAATAATGGCCACGGCACAGTGGACATGGCCAGCTGCCACTCTTTTGTGATCAAAATGTCTTTATCTAATCCATGGAAATAACCGGATGAGAGGGGGAATGAAGAGGGAGAGACACCAGGCACAGAAAACTGGAATGGTTAAAAAGGCCAATTTGTGTTGGGACTGTGTAAGGATGGGGTTGTGGCAACTCGTAAAAACTGTGGGATTGAGAGTAACAAGGTTCTTCTTCAGAGATGCTCACCTTGAGCTGTAAGTCTCAAGAACTGCAAATAAATGAGGGTGAAGGACAGACTGATCCACTGAAAGCAGAAGTCACAGCTTGAACCGAGAATGTTGGAGGGGCAGCGGCACGATTCCTTCAGCACAAGGTGACAGGAGTGCCACTGCTGCAATGGTTTCTGGAGCCCCGGGTGGGAGCCTGCAGGTGCTGGCCATCAGAGCCCTGCCCCAAAGCGTCCGGCTGCCAGCAGTGGGTGAGTTCACTGGGACTGTGGGGATGGGAGGTGCTAACCAGCGAGCCTTCAGTTTCCACTCCTAAATTCAGGCTTGGAAGCACGCTAAAAACGGGAAATAGATCTGGTGTAGGAAGGGGATGTCCTTAGCAAAGGTCCTGGAAAACTGGAGGAAAACTGATGAAACTGCAGATCTACCAACAAAAAGGAGAGCACACGGCGCTTGACTTGGTGGGTTTGTGGGAAGGTCAGCCTCCCTGTGTTTATATTTCAGCCATCGTTCCCCATGCTGGAGAGGCTTTACCCATTGCACGTGCATGGACAACTTGTGCAATAGCATCCTTGATCCAGACCCCATTTCCGTACGGCATCTCTTTCTCAATGGCCCGCGGTGTCACGGGGGCACCGAACTGGAAATAACGCCCTCGTGGTGTCACTGTAAAAGTTTGCCGAGCGAAGCTCTGGTTGCTCCATCCCTGGAGCTGTTCAAGGCCAGGCTGGGCAGCATGCCCCAGTGGGTGGCATTCCTGCCCAGGGCATCGGGGTTGAGCTTCTAAGTT
This sequence comes from Lagopus leucura, assembly GCF_019238085.1. Lineage (NCBI taxonomy): Eukaryota > Metazoa > Chordata > Aves > Galliformes > Phasianidae > Lagopus > Lagopus leucura. The sequence goes on from NW_024966962.1 coordinate 27,807, forward strand.
CTGTCCCTTGCAGCCCAACTCATTCCGCTGTTCTGCGTTCCTGTGATGTAAGCAGCGTCCCTGGTGCACCACAATCACAGTGCATCACAAGCGGAGCAGCCTCCGCCTCCGCCCGGCATCCCAGAGCTGTGAGGTCGCGGTGCCCCTCTGCTGTGCTGAGCTCACAATGCCTGACTGTGACGCCGTGCCGCAGGCTTCGCTCTGTGCGACTCACTGTGGCTGTGGCGGTGGTGGTGGAAGCATGGTGCGAGTGTGGGGGGCCATGGCCCCTGCCCGCCTTGTCTTCCTCTTCCTCCTGATGGCCGTGTGCTTCATGGAGACCTGCGCTGCTCCGTGGCGAGCAGGTGGGTGGGCAGAGGCGGGACCAAACCTGAGCAGCACTGGGGCGAGAAGTCGGGCTGTGTCCCCATGGCCCTGTGCCACTCTTCCCTGGGCTGCCTTCCAGGGCAGGGGCTGGGGGCTTTGGGCAGGGGGTGACGGGCTGCACCGCAGGAGCCGGGCAGGAGCCCATGGCAGCGCTGCTCCCCAGGCCTGGCTCCAGCCGTGCCGCCGGGCCGGGCCGTGGCTCTGCTGCTTGCTGGCTGGAGCACAGCCTTCATCCTGGGAGGGAGGCATCCTGGGGAAAGCTCAGAAGATGTGTGCTGGAGATGCGTGAGCGTTTTCTGCCCCAGGCTTGTGGTACTCCCCATAGATGACTCCCAGTTTCCAACACAGAGCCCCGGCCCACAGCCCAGAGGAGGAGACAGATGTGCTTTCCTCCAGGGCTTCAGTGCAGCCTTCCTTTGTGTGCATCAGAGCCCTCCCAGTAAGAAAGCCCCGAGGGGCTGCATCTTCTTCCGTGCGGTCCATGAGGGATGCGGCACGTGGCCTGGAGGGAGTCTTGTGTGCCCTGCCAGGTGCCAGCCTGCAGCTCATCCTGGCCGCTCTGCAACTTTGGAAATCGGGACCCGAGTCCTTCTCCCAGCCCGTCCCACAGCCCACATCCAGTTACTGCTGGGGTAGGAGATCACGCCGTGCAGTGGGACCTTCTCTTGTCTGTTCTTGATTGTAGATGATGAGCTCGGTGCTCTCTTTCTGGATGACCTCCTGGATCCAGATTTCACGCCTGTGCCTGAGGGACAACCCAGAGGTAAGTTGTGTCTGTTTCCTTGAAGGCAGAAACACTCATGCCCTCGTAGTTTATTTGGGTGCAAGGTCTTCCAAGTCTGTCTGTGCCTTGAAGGGCTTGCACAGATGAGCCTTGAGTGTTTCTTTGCTGGGAGAGCTGCCATATTTCGGTGGGAAGGTCACCGCTGCCCCTCTTCAGCTGAGAGAGCCCAGAGCTTCATATTTGGGCTGTGCCATTCCCTGACCCACGGCCAGACCTTACAGGTCTCCCAGGGTTACAAAGGAGGCCCCCACATGCAGTGGAAGCTCTCCTCACCTGTGTCTGATCACACTTGTGCCTGCAGGCCCTGCTGGCGAATCAGAATGGAATCCTGTCCATGAGCCTGAGGGGAATGCTGGAGGTAAGTCACCAGGCTTCGTTTCCTTGATATTTGTTCATGTGTGGCTGATAGTTCAGCAAGGGTTCTGCTTTTCACCGGCCAGTGGGTTCTTCTCCACAGGAAGCATGGGGTGTTGTTGTTTCCTGGGTGCTCTGTGCTCTCGGCGTCGTGTTGGCTTTGCCTCTGTATCTCAGAGGTCTCCCAGTGAGACAATTGGAAGGAGCTGAATGCTGTGCTGTGAGGTCTCTGAGAATTGTTTCCCGTGGCCTGGGGAAAGTGTTTTGAAAGCTGTGGAATACCAGCCGTCAGGTCACCGGGCCTCTCTGCAGCTTTGGAACTTGTGCCCCATGCCATTAATTGAGCCCCTTCCATCACCTCAGGTCAGTAAGGAAGAGAGGTGGGCACATGCCATGGGAACGTCTCTCAGCTGTCCTGGATTCCAGCCATGTCTCCAGGCAGTGGCTGACCAAAGCCCAGCTTCAATCCGGTCCCTGAGATGCGGGGCGATCCCACAGCTGAGTCCCTGAGAGCTGTTAGTTTTCACTCAGGCTTTAATTTTCTTTCCGTGTGACTTCCTGCTTCCTCTGTGGAAGAGGAGGGAAGGTTCGGGTCAGGCTGTGTGCAGAGTGCAGCGCGCTGCCTCGCAAAGCCGTCGTTGCTGGCCGCTCCAGCCCTGAGCTGCTCCCGGTGCCTTGTGCAGAGCCAGCGGGCACCACGCAGTCGAGCTGAGGGCTGAGCTCCAGGAGGGCGTTCCTCTGGGCAGCCCCACGCGGTGTAAGTTCTGTAGGATCGCGGTGCCCCTGCGCGTACCTGGGAACTGCTTCCGAGGTGCTCCTGTGTGGAAGGGAGAGAGGAGTGTCACGAAGGAATCCCCTGCTTTAATTGCATCCCACGTCGTTCCGATTGGGAGGATGTTTAGTTAGAGTTGCTCTGTGCTGCGTTTGTTTGCAGGTGTGAGTGGAGGAGGTGATCCAGCTTCCCCTCTGAGCTCTGAGACCGAAACCCGGGCAGATGGCATGGGTAAGTCACGGCTCTGTAATTCCTTGGAGAGCTCTCACTGCCCGCTTCGGTGCCACTTCATGGCACTGCTTCCCCCGTACGCTCCACTGTTCAGCGATGCTGTTATGCATGACTGAATGGCTTTCATGGCTTGCAGAAGTGCCCCCAGGGAGGGCTTTACTCAGTTGCTGGTTCGTTCCTGCGCTGGAGCCCAGGTGGATGCCCAGGGGTGGTGGTTTGTTTTACCGATGGCGCTGACTCAGCAATGGTCTTCAAAACCTCGTGCTCATGGCATTTAACTTCATGTGTTCCGTGCAGGTCTGGAACGGGGAAAGGATGAATCCAACAGAGGAAAGTCCTCCCAGGGGTCTTACCATCCGAGAGAGCTGCTGAAGGAAATGGAAGTGGCAGCTCCTGGTGGGTATACTTCAGTCTGTTCACTGAGACTCGGGAAGCTGAGGCCTGATGTCCGTGTGCAGCCTGCACAGCAGGAGGGCATTGCTCAGAGCCGTGCTGCAGTGCTGTTCCACACGATGCCTTGCAGGCACTGGGGAGCACCAGAGATGGTCTGCTGCCACTTCTGCATCCAGCTGAGACCCAGGGGCAGCTGCTCCCCCAGCACGACCATTACTTGTCAGAGCTGCTTTGTGGAGACCCAGATGGCAGCAAATGTGAAGTGCGGCGATTCTGTTAATACAAAGCCCTCCCTGCAGCTGGGCTAGTTCAAGGCAGGATGAGCATCCCGAGGAGGGATGGCTGCCTTTGCTAATGCTGGAAACCGTGTGCAGATGTCGATTCTGGAGGTGTTCCTATTGGAGCTTGAATTTCAGCCTGCAAGGTGCCTGGCTGTGATGGTGGAATGTGATGGTTGGTGATGCTCACAGCACAGCGTGTGAGGGCCTTGCTTGGGAGTTGATTCCTCAGGAGGTGTGAGAGGGTAGGCACCCTGCAATTCGTGGGAGTGCCCAAATGCCCGTGGCAGCAGAGGAGGTCGCAGGTGGATTTGGGGGGCGGAGGCCAGCAGACTTGGCCTGAGCTCGGGGTTGGGTCAGCTCAGATGTGCGATGTGAGAACACATCTCATCCGACTGTCCTATGTCTTTCTAAAGGGACGAACACAGGCAGCGCAAACCACTGGCATGCCAGGAAATTTCTGTCCAGTGTCACCAGAGTCACTGGGTGCCAGCAAGCGCTTCCTGCCTGCTCTCGCACATCAGGTCAGCAGCCGAACCCGAGCGTGTGAGCGCAGAGCACGTGTTGTAAAAAGGCCAGGAGCGGCTCTCTGAAAATGGCTGAGCTCAGCGGGGTGTGCAGAGTTGTTCCAGCCGTGTGCCAGAGAAGGCCTGTATGATGCTGCTCACCTCTCACCGCTCCCAGTTCCCAGAGGGCTGTGAGCTTTGTCCTTTTGGGAACGAAGCGGCCCGAGGGCAATGAGGTGAAAGTAAGGTGGGACGTTGTCGTTTCTTCCAGGGCTGAATGCAGGGAAAAGCACAAAGGCTGCTGTTGGCAGATCTGTGCGGCAGCGCCACGTGGCAGTAATGGTGCTGCTCTCAGCTGTGCTGCTGTCTGTGCTGGTGCTGGCCTGCGTCGCTGCGTCGCGGACGTGGAACACATGCCTGTGAGTTGTCTTTTTCCCCAACCATTTCATTGCTGCATGTGGCAATGAAGCACTTGTGGTGCTGGGATCCTGGGCAGCCGAATCAGCTGCTGGCAGTACGCTATCACGATTTATTCACAAGGTCTTCCAAGCTTGCCCTTATTTCTTGTCAGTGAGTAGTGCTTTCTGAAACTCATTTTCAGTGTGTGCAAGAGGGGAGAGAGAGCAGCAGAGCGAGCTCATCCTGACACCAGCTGGGAGGGAGTTCCAGCTGGAGATGAAGTGGAGAGTGGAGAGGCAACGAGAGAGATCCTTGCCCAAGCCAACAAGAACCTCAGCAATAGTTCCAGTCCGTTCCGTTCTGCCATCCCAGAGGCCAGAGGTGTTCAGACTCGTCTGGAAGACCTGGAGTGTGAACTCCAAGCCATGAAAGAGGTCCATGGGAACAGTGGTGAGTGCTGCTTCCTGTCAGAGGACGGCCCTGAAAGTGAGAGCAGAGGATCAGCAGCAGAGCATTTGCCCTTCACCCTCTGTTCCCTGGGACGAGTATCACCAATAGTTCGAAGATTCTTAGCTCGCCATAGCTACAATCCTTCTGAGGGTCCCAATGAGGACCCAGAAAGCGAGCTTCCTCTGACTGCTGGGCAGCACGTTTATGTCTTTGGAGATGTGGATGAGGACGGCTGGTTTCTGGGAGAGCTGACGGATGGCACGAGAGGGCTGGTCCCTTCCAGTCTGGTGACAGAGGTTTCAGATGATGAGCTGGACACAACGATGCCTCCCGAGCTCTGTGATCTGCTGGAAACGGATGATTAAGTCGATGCAAAGAGTCCATAATGCAGCAACATCCTGTCGCAATTCTTGCCTCACTCCATCTGCAAGACGACCCCCCGCTCCACTTGATGTTCGAGTGAAGCGTGAGCAGGATGTGGATGAGCTCCTCCTGGGAAGATCTGAGATGACTGACAGTGCGACTGCGTGGTTTTATCGTATATTAAAAAATAGTTTTAAAAACTAACAAGCAGCACTGTTCTTTTTCTTTTTTGTTGAGGTGACACTTTTTCTAGCTGAGATTTTGCAAGAGTCTTGAAGCAGATTTGAACTGGTAGAAGTTGGCCGTGTTTGCATTCTGTTTCTCCTTCTTTCCTTGCTGATCAGAGTCAAGGTGCCATGCATCCACTCCCTGCCTCTGGCTGCCCCCCTCCACTGTGAAAAGAACTGAGAACTTCTGGCACAGAAGTTTGTCCATGTGCAAGGCTTAAACTTCGTGCTTCTTCCTTCTCTGCTTGGTAAAACTCAGCGTTGGGCTCATTTGGAGTCTGAGTGCTGGTTTCTGGGGCAGTCCTTAGCCCCAGGAGTGCCTGTATCAGCTGTGGCGGTGCAACTCCCACGCCCCACGTTCTCCCCTTCAGCCAGGCCTCCCAGTGCTCGGTGCACTTGGACAAAAGGTGGAGGACCAGTACGTGAAGGTTCTCCTTCTGTACCTCGCCCCTGCCTGCGTCTGGGTAGCAAACGGCAGTGAATAAGGGCATTAGGGGATGCCCTGATTGTCCCTGCCTTCTGCCTCGTGTCCCATTGCCCGGGGCCAATCCTGGAGTCAGTCGTCTCCTGGCAGCCTGGTACATCTGGACATAAATCACGGCCCATGGGGGTAGTTTGGAATGTGTGAGTTCAGCAAGTGCTCAGGTTTGTGCAGCTGGGGGAAAGAACCAGGTTTGGCCATCCAAGGGGACCAGTATGGAAAAGCACCCGGCAGATCTCCATCATCTCAGACCCCGCAATTAGAGATTCTTAGCGAGTGTGAACATTGACCAATACCTGAGGGCAGGTGGGAGGAACATGGATGAAGCCAGGCTCTTCTCGGTGGTGTGCAGCGGTGGGACAGCGAGCAGCGGCCTAGAACTTGAACTCGGGAAGTGCCATGCAGGCATGTGGAAGCCTTTGTTATGGTAAGGGTGGGGGAGCACCGAGACGGGTTGCCCAGAGAGGTGGTGGAGGTTGTGATGGGCATCTCCTCTGGGTAGGGATGCCTCTCAGGTACTGCCAAATCCTCGAGGCTGTCCGCCAATGGAGGCCAGGGCAAAGTCAGCCCACTGGAGTCAGCCTGGATTACGACCTGAGGAGGAATGGCGGCCTGTTGTATTTGCTGTAAACAGGAGGAGGCAAATTGTAAGCAGAAGCCAGCTTGCTCTTCTTCCATCCACCTCCTTCCTTCCTTACCTGTTTTAACAACACACATCCGTTTCACAGCAGTAGGTGCTGAGATAGTTCACTTGTCCACACTTGTTTTGCGTGTTTGCGTGTGTGTTCACACGTGAGAGTATCTGCACTCTCATGGTTTGTTACAGGATGTCCCGTCAGTGAGCGAGTGTGAATCTTGTCATCTGCAAATCTGTCATCAGGTCCCTGCTTAATTTTTCACCTATTTCTTAAACTGCTGCTAACCAGAACTGAGCAAAACAGATTTGCCATTTCCTGCCATGCCAAACTAGCAGGGTGGCAGGATGATGAGCAAAGTCGCCCAATGCTTACAAAAACGTGATGTCCAAACAAAGCCTGCGTTCCCTGAGGTTTTAGCTCCACGTCTCACACTGCAGGGGGAACTTTGCAGACAGATGTCACTACAGCATTCTGGCCCCATAGCCCCTATGGTCCTATAACCACTACAACCCCATCTCATAGCAATCCCATCCCATATCCATCACATCCACCCCATAACCATCTTGATTCCATCCCATATCTATACCCCCACATCCTATCCCCATCTTCTACCCCATATCCATCCTAAATCCATATCCCCACATCCATTCCATACATTATCATACAATCAATGAATATACAGATGACACAGTATACCCGAGAACTCGGCTTATGCAGTTATACTAGAACAGAAAAGAAAGACACTCACCCTACCTTAGGCTCATGTGGTAAACTCCAGTGGAGCGGATCACCAGAACGGATCCTTCTCCCCTGGCAGTCAGCTCTTAAATGGGTCTCGGAGGGGTGCAGCCAGGCTCCACCACTCCCGGCAGCGCAGGTGAATTGCCTTCACCTGTGCTCCCATGGCTGACTCAGGGCTGGCCTCAGGTGACCGGTCAGAGGTTCAGGCTGTGGTTCAGCAGTCCCCGTACACTTATCCATCCCATTATCACCCCGGCCCCATATTCTTCCCCAGTCCATCCCACACTCTTCCCCTGTTGATCCCACATCCATCCCAACCTAATCCCATACCCAGGGCCCATCCCATATATATTCCAATTACTGATCTCCCATTCCATAACCATGCCATATCCCACATCCCAATCCTAAATTTCACATCCTAATCCCACATCCCATCCCCATCTCCCACCTGTCAATCTCAATCCCATCTCCCACCCCCTATAGCAATAGAACGCACCCTGAAGTCCCGCCCCCATCACCGCCCCGCCCCATGCCAGTGCTCCTCCTATCAACGGCCCCGCACCTCCCTGCCCCCGGGCTCTCATTGGTCCGGTGCAGCTCTGTCCTGCCTCCGGGCTCCCATTGGTCAGTGGCAGCGCCGCCGGCTCCCATTGGCTGAGGCGCGGCGCGCGGGAACGGCCGTTAGCAGCCGGGTCGGAGCCGCCCCGTTTTCCCCTCAGGCGCTGCTACTCCCGCAGCCCCGCGCGGCACCGCTGCTGTGCGCCGGAGCTGTGCGCCGGAGCTGTGCGCCGGAGCTGTCCGCCGGAGCTGTCCGCCGGAGCTGTCCGGAAGCACCGAGATGGAACCGCGGCACGAGCGTCGCGGTGCTGAGGACAGAGGCGCCGGAGCTGGGGGAACGGTGAGCGGCACCGGGACAGGGGACACCTGGGCAGCCATAACCTGGGTTCATGCGGGGTGAGGGGCTGGGAGTGGGACTGGGATGCGGATGCAGACAGGATGGGATGTGGGGAAGTGGGATAAATACGGGACGGGCTGTGAATATGGGGTGGATATGAGGCTATAGGGAGCTATGGGAGAGATACAGGGGGATAATGGGGAAATAGAGGGGGGAGAGTGAGCTGTGGAGAGCTGGGGAGGGATATGGGGGAGTGGGGGCTACAGAAAGCTGTGAGGTATAGGGAGGCGTATGGATATATTGTGGGCTGTGGTGTGGAATTGGGGTATATGGGGGATTTGGGGCAATAGAGGACTGTGAGGATGTTATGGGGAAACAGTGCTATGGGGAGCATGGGGGGGTTTGGGAGGGGCAATGGGGGGCTGAATGGGGGTATAAGGTGGGCTATGGAGGGATGTGTGGCTAGAGGGTCCAGATATCATCCACTCTTTGCTGGATGAGGCTGGGAATGTGACCACTGAGGATAAGGAAAAGGCAGAGGTTCTGAATGCCTTCTTTACGTCTGTCTTTAAAAGTCAGACCAGTTATCCTCAGGATACTCCTCTCTCTGACCTGGTAATCTTGGCTGGGGACCACACTAATCCCCCTGTGATTCTGAAAGAAACAGTCAGAGACCTACTGCTCCAACTGGCCTGCCACAAGTCGATGGGGCCAGATGAGATCCACCCGAGAGTGCTGAGGGAACTGGCGGAGGTGACAGCCGAGCTGCTTTCCATCATCTGTCAGCGCTCCTTGTGCACTGGTGAGGTCCCAGAAGACTGGAGGCTTGCCAATGTGACTCCATT